>NW_027462462.1:0-58896 GCF_050947455.1 Rhinoderma darwinii
AGAAAAAGCACCGTAAAATTTGTAAAGCAATTTCTCCCGAGTAAAAAAATACCCCACATGTGGTAATAAACGGTTGTTTGGAGACACGGCAGGGCTTAGAAGAGAAAGAGTGCTATTTGGCTTTTGGAGCTCAAATTTAGCAGGAATGGTTTGCGGAGGCCAGGTCACATTTACAAAGCCCCTGAGGGGACAAAACAGGGGAAAACCCCCACAAGTGACCCCATTTCGGAAACTACACCCATTGAGGAAATTATCTAGGGGTATAGTGAGTGTTTTGACTCCACAGGTTTTTTGCATAAATTATTGGAAGTAGGCCCTGAAAATGACAATCTAACTTATTTAAAAGAAAATGTAGGTTTAGCTAATTTTTTCTCATTTCCACAAAGACTGAAGGAGAAAAAGCACCATAAAATTTGTAAAGCAATTTCTCCCGAGTAAAACAATACCCCACATGTGGTAATAAACGGCTGTTTGGACACACGGCGAAGCTGAGAAGGGAAAGAGCGCTATTTGGCTTTTGGAGATCACATTAAGCAGGAATGGTTTGCAGAGGCCATGTCACATTTACAAAGCCCCTGAGGGGAAAAAACAATGAAAACGCCCAAAAAGTGACACCATTTAGGAAACTACACTTCTTGAGGAATTTATCTAGGGGCGTAGTGAGCATTTTGACCCCACAGATGTTTCATAGAATTTATTAGAATTGGGCAGTGAAAATAAAAACAATCCTTTTTCTTCAATAAGACGTAGCTTTAGCGCAAATTTTTTCATTTTCACAACAAATAAAGGAAAAAAAAGAACCCAACATTTGTAAAGCAATTTCTCCCGAGTACGGCAATACCCCATATGTGGTCATAAACTGCTGTTTGGGCACACGGCAGGGCTCAGAAGGGAAGGACCGCCATTTGGAGTGCAGATGTTGCTGGATTGGTTTCTGGGCGCCTGTGGGCCCAAAACAGTGGAAACCCCCCGGAAGTGACCCCATTTTGGAAACTACACCCCTCAATGCATTTACCTAGGGGTGTAGTAAGCATTTTAACCCTGCAGGTGATTGGCAGAAATTGGTGTGCACTCGATGTTGCAGAGTGAAAATGGAATTTTTTTCCATAGATATGCCAATATGCGGTGCCCAGCTTGTGCCATCATAACAAGACAGCTCTTAATTATTATGCTGGGTTTCCTGGTTTTAGAAACACACTACATGTGGCCCTAATCTCTTGCCTGGACAGTCGACCAGGCTCAGGAGTGAAAGCGTACCATTTAAAATTGAGGCCTAATTTGGCGATTTACAAAGTATTGGTTCACAACTGCAGAGGCTCTGATGTGAAATAATAAAAATAAACCCCTGAGAAGTGACCCCATTATGGAAACTGCACCCCTCAAGGCATTTATTAAGGGGTGTAGTGAGCATTTTCACCCCACAGGTCTTTTCCATAAATGAATGCGCTGTGGATGGTGCAAATTCAAAATTTATATTTTTCCCTAGATATGCCATTCAGTAGCAAATATGTCGTGCCCAGCTTATGACACTGGAGAGACAAACCCCAAAAATTGCTAAAAGGGTTCTCCCGGGTATGACGATTCCATAAATGTGGAAGGAAACTGCTGTTTGGGGACGCTGTAGGGTTCAGATGGGAGGAAATGCCATTTGGCTTTTGGAGCGTGGATTTTGCTTGGTAGTAGTTTTGTTTGGAGTCTTACTGGTGTTTCCGTTTATAATGTGGGGGCATATGTAAGCCGGGCAGGGTATAAAAGGGGCATAGTCAGGTGGTATAATAATGGGGTAAAAAACCCAATAAAATGATCCATAGATGTGTGTTACGCTGTGACACAATCCTTTCTGCACAGGCCAGTGTCGCACTGATATATGGCGTCCTTTCTTATCCCCCTTTTGGTCCACACTCCGCGCCTTTGCAGTTTGGGGAATTTTGCTGGGAAGTGTTGTCCTGGTATAATACGGGCACCCTCGCTTCCAGCGGATATGTTTGGGCCCTCCCTTTCCTGGTTCCCTAATTTTAGGTCCTTGATAAATCGCCTCTTCAAACAGAAGAAATGTTCCCCTCGGGCACAACTGCATATTTTTTTATTTCCTGACTTATTGGAGCCATAACTAATTTTATTTTTCATAGACGTAGCGGTATGAGGGCTGGTTTGTTGCGGGACGAGCTGTAGTTATTATTGGTACCATTTTGGGGTACATGCAACTTTTTGATCACCTTTTATCCTATTTTTTGGGATGCCAGGTAAACCAAAAAACGCAATTCTGGCACAGCTTTTTTCGTTTTTTGTATACAGCGTTCACCATGCGTTATAAATTACATGTTAACTTTATTCTGCGGGTCAGTACGATCCCGGCGATACCTAATTTATAGAACTTTTTCATGTTTTACAACTTTTTGCACAATAAAATTACTTTTGTAAAAAGAATGTATTTTTTCTGTTGCCAAGTTGTGAGAACCATAACTTTTAAATTTTTTTGTCGACGGAGCTGTATGAGGGCTTGTTTTTTTGCGGGACGAGCTATAGTTTTTATAGGTACCATTTTTGGATACGTGCGACTTTTTGATCACTTTTTATTCTAATATTTGTAGGGCAAAGTGACCAAAAAACAGAAACTCTGGTAACGTTTTTTACGGGTTTTTTTTACGCTGTTCACCGCGTGCAATAAATAATATAATATTTTGATACCTCCGGTCGTTACGGTCGTGGCGATACCAAATACATATGGTTTATTGTTATTTTTCAATAATAAAGGACTTGATAAGAGTAAAAGGGGGATTGTGTTTTATTTGATTACTTGAAACTTTTATTGTTTTCAAACTTTTATTTTTTGCACTTTTTTTTACACTTTTTTATACTTTTTTTACACTTTTTCTCAAGTCCCACTAGGGGACTTGAAGGTCCAACGGTCAGATTTTTTTTTTTTTCTAATACATTGCACTACCTATGTAGTGCAATGTATTAGATCTGTCAGTCATTCACTGACAGCAAGCCGATTAGGCTTCGCCTCCCGGCAGGGCCTAAATCGGCTTCCGTAATGGCAGAGCAGGAGACCATTGTGTCTCCTGTTGCCATAACAGCAGTCACAAGCCCTGATTGCCTGTCAGGGCAGGCGATCTGCTAGTAACCGCTACGATGCAGCAATCGCTTTCGATTGCTGCATCGAAGGAGTTAATGGCAGGGATCGGAGCTAGCTCCGGTTCCTGCCGTTACAGGTGGATGTCAGCTGTACAGTACAGCTGACTTCCACCGCTGATGGCGCCGGCTCAGCTCCTGACCCGGCGCCATCTTGCTAGCAGCTACGGAAGCCTATCAGGCTCCGCCGCCGGGCAGATCTTGACTGGCTTCGGTGCTAGGCAGACCGGGAGGCCAGTATTAGGCCTCCGGTTGCCATTGCAGCCACCGGAACCCCGGCAATTTCATTATTGGGGTTCCGATGAGCTGCAAACACCTTAAGTGCAGCGATCGCGTTTGAGCGCTGCACTTAAAGGGTTAATGGCGGGGATCGAAGCTAATTTCGGTCCCCACCGTTACAGCCGGATGTCAGCTGTAAGATACAGCTGAGATCCGGTGATGGAAGGCTTCTGAGCTTCTCAGCTTCTCAGCTTCTGAGCCGGTCCCAAACATTCGGCGTATAGGTACGTCAAGACGCGGGAAGTCAATGCTTTCCATGACGTACCTATACGGCAAATGTCGGGAAGGGGTTAACAATGGATGTTAAGAAGGGCATCAAAACAAAGGACACAATAATCCATCTTGTTTAATAATAAATACTGAAGCACGAGAGATCAATTACCAGTTTCTTCAACGGCATAGAGCCAAAAGTTTGGAGAAATATCAAAACATTATTCAGAAAAAATGAACCCATGTTAAATCCGGATCCAGTCCTGACACAAATTGTGGGTAAAGGCAGCCCTTGGGTCACCTAGAGGATGAGATCTCTTAGTTACATGTTGTTACAAGTCTTTTCTACAGTGTCGCTAACAACAAAACTTGACTTTCCCAAAAAGTTTTTTATTTTTTCAAAAGTACTTACGATATTGATGCGTTTATAAAAATTGTACTAAGCATCATGTAATTTATGCCATTAAATGCAAACAATGTGATCGCGTGTATGTACGGATGTAGCCATCTTTATGATAACTTGCTGAAGCGTGATATCACACAACAAAAGTCGTTAAAAAGTCATTGAAAAAACACAGCCACTGTGTATTTAAAGAGGCTCTGTCACCACATTATAAGTGCCCTATCTTCTACATAATGTGATCGGCGCTGTAATGTAGATTACATCAGTGTTTTTTAATTAGAAAAATTATCATTTTTGACGGAGTTATGACCTTTATTAGCTTTATGCTAATGAGTTTCTCAATGGACAACTGGGCGTGTTTTACTATATGGCCAAGTGGGCGTTGTAAAGAGGAGTGTATGACGCTGACCAATCAGCGACCAATCAGCGTCATACACTTCTCTCCATTGATTTACACGGCAGATAGCGATATACTGTATCTATATCGCTATTTGCAGTCACATAAACACACTATAACGCTACTCATGTGTCATGACAATGAATATACATTACCTCCAGCCAGGACGTGACGTGTATTCATTCTCCTGACCACTTCTGTAGCGTCTCTGTGTTTTTAAAGCATAGCAGGGGTAGTCTCGCGAGATTACGCTGTAAACTGTCATTCACAGCGAGATCTCGCTGTGCTGTGCTGTAAATCACAGAGACGTGCAGAGAAGTGGTTTGGAGAATGAATACACATCACATCCTGGCTGGAGGTAATGTATATTCATGGTCATGACACATGAGTAGCGTTATAGTGTGTTTATGTGACTGCACATAGCGATATAGATATATCGCTATCTGCAGAGTAAATGAATGGAGAGAAGTGTATGACGCTGATTTGTCACTGATTGGTCAGCGTCATACACTCCTCTGTACAACGCCCACTTGGTCATATAGTAAAACACGCCCAGTTGTCCATTGAGAAAGTCATTAGCATAAAGCTAAAATAGGTCATAACTCCGTCAAAAATTATCGTTTTTCTAAATAAAAAACACTGCTATAATCTACATTACAGCGCCAATCACATTATGTAGAAGATAGTGCACTTATAATGTGGTGACAGAGCCTCTTTAAGGCATTGAAAGTCAAGATAAAGCCGGCTACATCTGTAGGGCGCACGATTAGAAACTTCAAAACGCGCATTGTAGAACACATTTCAGATACAAAAACAAAAAAAACACTAATGCCTCTCTGGTGCAGAAAACACTTCTTAGAAACACATAATGGTAATTTTTAAAGCTTATGGGGAAATGTATTAACCTTTCTACGCCAGTTTTCTAAAAGGGGGCTTCCCAAAAGGGGGCAAGGTGACAGCAGCACAACAAATTTATAATAATTTACACCTGGCGTAAACTATAGTCGAAATCTACTCCTGCTAATAACTGGCAAAAATGTCACTATGTGGAGCGTAGCAAGGTAGAGGCCCATGCCAGGCTCCTCTCCGTCCCCTCTATCGGACAATTAAATAAAAAATGAATGCTCACCTCACCACTCCTTTTCTGGTCCCCTCATGTTCTCTCCGCAGCCTGCGGCTCAAACAATGCACTGATGACGTTGAGTGCTGTGTCGCATATAAAGTACCTGACGCTGCTCGGTGTCAGTGCATTGTATGGGCAGCAGGGAGCCTTAGGGGATCAAGGGGGAAGAAGAGAAGCGGAAAAAAGATTATACTTATTTTTTATTTTACATTTTGTCCGATGGGTAGGGGGAATAGATGGAGCATGGCCGCGGTCGCTACATAACGATTGTGGCGCAAGAACGGCCGAAAGATGTGACACATTTAATAAATGTATTGCATCTTACTCCAACTTTCTTTATATTAAGACTGGCATACGAAATGCCATCTTAATAAATTCCCCCCAATGTTTTTATGGCCTTGAAGTAGTGAAGAAACCAAAGACGGGTGGATATTGGAGAAGACACTTCCTGAATAGGGAGGTGTTTCCTTCGATCTGCAGCTTCATACAAGATTCCCGAAGGGTCTTAATTGGAGGAATGATCTGTTATATGTTTACTTAAGTGGAATAACACTTAATACACAATGTATATATCAACGACATAGCATAACAGTCATTTTCCTCTCATAATATGCAGTTTGATGACTTTTATGTCGATTTGTTTTTTAAATATTGCATATTTAAATATGGTGCTAAACTCCTGTTAAATAAAGATTCAGCTTCTCCCCTACTTGAGTAGCTGTGCAGCACCTGCACGAATTTGAGAATTTGCCTCTCTGGTCATGTGATCACAGGTCCTGCACACATAACACAACAGCACTACACAAACTATTTATGCAGTTTGTTCACTAGATGGCAGCAAAGCACTGAAATGATATACACATACACGTTTACATAGGTGGCATACATGTTTACATAGGTGACGCGCTTGGTGCTCAACTTGTAAATAAAAACACAACAATCAAAAGTATCATCAACTATAAGTTTATAATCCATGCCCACCTGCGGCTGCTGCTACGCATATCCTCACCATTGTGGTCGGACAGTCTGAAGGTGACAGTGGAGAGGATTATTTTCAGACACTTCTACACTGGTTTGTACTGGTTCACTGGTTTCTCAGTTTGATCGGCTGCTTGTCTCATTTGAATTAAGAACCTCCTGAGCTCAGTACAAGGGGCAAATAACAGAAAAAGTCTCTCTCCACCTGCAGCAAAATGGACAAAGTGGTTCCCCCCATTCCTCACACTGGCCCCAGAAGAAACTGCTATGGCGAAATTGCAGTTGGCAACATGTTGGCAGCAATCCTGTATTTAATAGAAGTGCATGTTCTGCACTGTGTGACCGAGGCCTAAATCTTTTCATGCATATTTTGAGCTCTCAGATTTTTTCAGGGACATATTATACGATATGTAACAAACGTGGTGTTTCCTTCGAGGATTCTTACAACATTTAAAAAACACAGGGAAATATGACCTGGAAATCCACAGACACTTCCCCCCTGCCCTTTCTCATTAGTTACAACTTGTCAATAAATATGTCCTCCTGTATAACATTTTATATATGAGTAGGAAATGTCCCTACAAATTAGAAAAGATTTGGTCCCGATGGGTTAAGCTGAAAGGAACGGCTACGTAACATGTAGCTCAAATGTGAAGGAAATCATTATCTATCCTTATAACTAAGGCTTCGTTCACATCGGCGTTGGGACTCCGTTCATGGGTTCCGTCGGACCTTTTCGCCAGGGGAACCCATGAACGGACTCCAAACTGAAACCATAGGTTTCCGTTTGCATCACCATTGATTTTAATGGTGACGGATTCGGTGCAAATGGTTTCCATTTGTCACCGTTGTGTAAGGGTTCTGTTATTTTGACGGAATAAATACCATAGTCGACTGTGCTATTCATTCTGTCAAAACGATGGAACCCTCACACAACGGTGATAAACGGAAACCATTTGCACCGGATCCGTCACCATTGAAATCCATGGTGATGCAAACGGAAACCTATGGTTTCTGTTTGTTTCAGTTTGGATTCCGTTCATGGGTTCCTCTGACGGAAAGGTTCGACGGAACCCATGAACAGAGTCCTGATGCAGATGTGAATGAAGCCTTAGATGAGGAAATGGACGCTTCTCTGTGTGACTGGTTGGGTTTGTTGGTTAAATAGAATTCAATGTGTTATTATTTGCTTTTCATGCTTTGTAGTTTTTTTGTCCGTTTTTTTTTTGTGCAAAATTATAAATTAAACCTTTGAAAAGTGAAAAAAAAATGGCAGGAAAACAGTTAACAATTTTCAGATTACTATTCAGATCACTAAAATTCTAATGCCAATTTAATAAAATGTGGTGAAAATCAACATGTGAACAGACTCTAATTGAAGCTGAAGGATCTCCAGCTCGTCTTGGTGGCCGTACAACTTATTTTTCCTTTTTGTACACAATCCCCCCCAGTACTATATTGTAAAGCTTAGACACTGTTTTCTTATTTTCTCCTGTATGTATTCTGTCGTATTAGGCAATGTGAGCATTGTGTATTTTTTATATGGTTCCCATTAGTGGAATGAAGGGAAAACTTTTCCATAAGGGAGAGATATGGGAAGGTTTTTCCTGCTTTCCTCTGATGGGATCAGATACAACAGCGATCAAACTGACCTGACAATACAAGCACGTGATACAGCCTGGAATGGAGAACATCAGTATATTGTAAAGGTTTTTTTTTTAAAATGTTTTGTGGCCATATAAACCCATTTAAATGTTCCTGGAAAACTCCTTGAAATATGTAGTAAATTTCATTTATTGTTAAGTACACTGTATTATTAGGGCGCTGTACTACAGCAGTATTGTATTGTATTGTATGGTGCTAATATTGTCTGACACTTATTTTGGCTCCCAGCAGTGTGAAATACGTTCCGTGCATTACGGACGTAATGTGCTCGTGTGAATCCAGCCTTACTCTCGTCAGACATTCCTCTATTCAAATTTAATTTCTCTAACGGCAAAAGAGAGAAAATCTCAACATATTCATCACGCCAAATACGATCTCTAATCTCTGTCTTAAGGGAGCTCTCAAAACAAACATTTGGCTAACCGAACCCCATGCAGTTGAACCGCAACAGGAGCGCCAGACCCACCAGCACTCCCAGTGACTTTAGAACCTAGCGCCGCAGCCCCAGATACCGAACCGTACCATGCCGCAACAGGAGAAGGAGCAACGGGGACCACAGGTGGTGGGACCTCACGCTGCACCAAAGCCTCTCTAACACCAGCCAGTAATTGAGCCACTACCTGTCCCAAATCAGACACAGTCAAGCTGGGGGGCTCCTGACTATGGTGTGAGCAGGGCTCAGGAAGCATTGACCTCCTAGCTAGTCTTGACTTGGGGATTAGCGGCATATCCCTGAGCACCCCTGATGGTAAGTCTGTTTAACTTTTACCTAACAATGTCCACCACCCCGGTCTCCTTCTGCTTTATGGGAGGCTTCTGTTCTCCCTGAGGTCATCTCAGGAGCAGGACGTAGAAGAATATTTATCACCGCTTAACTGCAGTAACTCTGCTCAATCTTTATTAAAACCATAAAGCAGTACAAAATGTTAAAAAAAAATGCAGCTCACCAAAAGACAATTAGGAAACAATGTAAGCGTCGTCTTTAGCAAATCTGTACTTTTATCAATGAGAAAGGTTAAAACAACAAGCAATAGACAGACGACAATTACAGAGAGAGAAGAAAAAAATTGAATGGTCGGGCACTACAGCGAGGTAGCAGAGTGGAGGGAGTTAGCGGTCAACTACTCAGAAAATGCCTGAGATTACTTCAACAATCGGCAGAGTTGCTGGATTCTGAATATCAGTGAATGTGGCTAAACATTTAGATTTGTACCGGGGAATTGTAGACTACCAATGTCTAGGCACAACCTAGTCTGAATAAATGGAGGAGAACCTTCTTCTGGAAAGAAATAGATCTGGAGAGAATGGAGCGGAGAGGGCATGTTCAAAGAGAGCATTTATTGCCAACCAAAATGGTGTGATGTGCCTACAATCCCATCAGATGTCAGTAAGCGTACCTACCATTATCCCACAGCTCCAACATGTCTCCAAACACTCCATGGGTAAAGCCCATGGAGGACCCCCAGGACTCCTGAACCAACATGTACGTAAAAGTTTTTCTAGTTTTGCACAATAAAAACACTTTTTAATTTTTTTACAAAATAATTTGTTTTTGTGACGCTGCATTCGAAGATGAACTGCATAGTTTTTCAACTAATCTGGTCCCCATGGCAGAAACATGTCTTTCCATCTGGCACCTCCAGCAGACTCCTTTCAGTCTAGTTTGATTTCTTTTACCTCAGAGTTCCTCTTTTTCCCTTTTTTTAATTTCTTCTCTCCCCCTTTTTTTGAACTATTTCTAACAGGGGCTGTGCAGAGTTAGAAAAATATGGCTGCTTTCTTTCAAAAACAGCACCACACCTATCCACAGGTTGTATCTGGTATTGCAGGTTTTCTCCATTGAAGTGAATATTAATGAGCTGTAATACCACACACAACCTATGGACAGGTGTGGTGCTGGTTTTTGGAGAAAGCAGACAAGTTATCTTATCCTGGACAACCCTTTGTCATGCATTGTTCTTGTGCGGAGATGCTCCCTGCAATATCCCTTTTCCTTTATGGCCGCTGATATGTTCTATTCAGCTTTATGGCCACTGTGGTAAGTACACTGCCAGTCAGTAAAGGGTTAACACTTCAGACCACTGTGGGTGATGTCACAATGAATGAGGCGGCAGTGGTAAGAAACTCCTGTAGTAATGATGATGAATGTGCTGATGTCATAAACACAAATGTTTATGACATAAAGAAGATTCCATATTAGAAGGTTTTACTGCCACATTCAGCGCCATATTGGATGGGACTGAGGACCTTGAGCTTGACTTCTCCACCAATGCCGACTTGATGTAATTTGGAGATTCTAGCAGGGAAACCCTACACCCAAGACCACTTCTTCATCACAGTGATGCCATCCTCTTCATACGGGTTGTCTGTAATAGAGGGGGGTTTCCAGCAGGAGATCCCCTTCTATTGGCCGGAGCGGAGACAGATGCTACAAGGAGGCATCTGGAGGACCCGTCTCATCCGTGGATCACCCATTCATTTTAATGGGTGCCCAGGAAGAGAGACACCCGCCTAGCCAACCAGATCAGCCGATTTATGTGTTTTATGTTGTTCGTTCATTGTATTGTCTTTCCTTGAAAATCTGAGAAAACTTACAAATTCTGTTACAAATTCTATTTTGGCACCTTCTAAGCCCAGAGGAAGGGCAATCCTCCAGCCATGGTTTCCCTAGAGGTTTCCCCCACAGGGGGTTTTTCCTTTCCTGCGTGCTGGAGGGTGACTCTTCGTGAGTCGGAGGTTTGCCATTTTGAGTTTGGTCATATAATATAATAAAAGTTTTGACCATTTAACACCCAATTATAATGTTTTGTGTCTTTATTTTGCATTCTTTTGTTTGGTGATTGGGATTCTGGGTCTATCACATATCACAAAATCATAAGGCCGGACATCTACTTCCCACACTGACATAGAATGGAGACAACAAGCGTTGCTGCACAATTAAGTGTACACATCCTTACATTAACCCCTTCCTGACATTTGCCGTATGGGTACGCCATGGAAAGTTATGACTTCCCGCAAATTGCCGTATCCATACGCCAAATGTTTGGCAACGGCCCAGAAGCTGAGTCGGTGCCATCATCCCCGGATCTCAGCTGTATCTTACAGCTGACATCCGGCTGTAATGGCGGGGACCGAAATTAGCTTCGATCCCCGCCATTAACCCCTTAAGTGCAGCGCTCAAACGCGAGTGCTGCACTTAAGGTGTTTGCAGCTCATCGGAACCCCAGCAATGAAATTGCCGAAATTGCCGGGGTTCCGGTGGCTGCAATGGCAACCGGAGGCCTAATACTGGCCTCCCGGTCTGCCTAATATGGAAGACGGTCAAGATCCGCCCGGCGGCGGAGCCTGATCGGCTTCCGTAGCCGCCGGAAAGATGGCATCCACCTTTAATGGCAGGAACCGGAGCTAGCTCCAATCCCTGCCATTATCCCCCTCGATGCAGCAATCGAAAGCGATTACTGCATCGTAGTGGTTACTAGCAGATCACCAGCCCTGACAGGCAATCAGGACTGGCGACTGCTGCTATGGCAACAGGAGACACAATGGCCTCCTGCTCTGCTATTACGGAAGCCGATTAGGCCCCGCCGGGAGGCGAAGCCTAATCGGCTTGCTGTCAGTGAATAACTGACAGATCTAATACATTGCACTACGTAGGTAGTGCAAAGTATTAGAAAAAAAATGAAAAAAATAGAAGTTTGAAAACAATAAAAGTTTCAAGTAATAAAATAAAACACTATCGCCCTTTTTCGCTTATCAAGTCCTTTATTATTGAAAAAAAAAAATAAACCATACGTATTTGGTATTGCCGCGACCGTAACGACCTGATGTATCAAAATATTATATTATTTATTGCACACGGTGAACAGCGTAAAAAAAACCTGTAAAAAACTATACCCGAGTTTCTGTTTTTTGGTCACTCTGCCCTACAAATATTGGAATAAAAAGTGATCAAAACGTTGCACGTATCCAAAAATGGTACCTATAAAAACTATAGCTTGTCTCGCAAAAAACAAGCCCTCATACAGCTCCGTCGACAAAAAAATTGGAAAGATATGGTTCTCACAACTTGGCGACAGAAAAAATACATTCTTTTTACAAAAGCAATTTTAATGTGCAAAATGTTGTCAAACATAAAAAAGTTCTATAAATTAGGTATTTCCAGAATCGTACGGATCCACGTAATAAAGTTAACTGGTAATGTATAACGCATGGTGAACACTGTATAAAAATAAATAAAAAAGCTGTGCCAGAATTGCGTTCTTTTGTTTACCTGGCTTTCCAAAAAATAGGATGAAAGGTGATCAAAAAGTCGCATGTACCCGAAAATGGTAACAATAATCGTTACAGCTTGTCCTGCAAAAAAACAGCCCTCATACCGCTACGTCTATGAAAAAATAAAATTAGTTATGGCTCCAATAAGTCAGGAAATAAAAAATATGCAGTTGTGCCCGAGGGGAACATTTCCTCTGTTTCAGGAGGCGATTTATCAAGGATCTAAAATTAGGGAACCAGGAAGGGGAGGGCCCAAACATATCTGCTGGAAGCGAGGGTGCCCGTATTATACCAGGACAACACTTCACAGCAAAATTCCCCAAACTGCAAATATGCGGACCAAAAGGGGCATAAGAAAGGACGCCATATATCAGTGCGACCCTGGCCTGTGCAGAAAGGATTGCTTCACAGCGTAACACACATAAATGGATTATTTTATAGTTTTTTTACCCCATTATTATACCCCCTGACTATGCCCCTGATGTACTCTGCCCAGCTCACATATGCCCCACGTTATAAACGGAAACACTCCAAACAAAACTATTACCAAGCAAATTCCACGCTCCAAAAGCCAAATGACGCTCCCACCCATCTGAACCCTACAGTGTGCCCAAACAGCAGTTTCCTTCCACATATATGGCATCGTCATACCCGGGAGAACCCTTTTAAAAAATTTTGGGGTGTGTGTCTCCAGTGACATAAGCTGGGTATGACATATTTGCCATTAAAATGGCATTTCTAGAGAAAAATATCAATTTTTACTTTGCACCACCCGCAGCGCAATCATTTATGGAAAATACCTGTGGGTGAAAATGCTCACTACACCCCTTAATAGATGCCTTGAGGGGTGCAGTTTCCAAATGGGGTCACTTCTCAGGGCTTTCTTTTTATTATTTCACATCTGAGCCTCTGCAATTGTGATCCAATACTTTATAAATCGCCAAATTAGGCCTCGATTTTGCATGGTACGCTTTCACTCCTGAGCCTGGTCGAATGTTCGGCAAAAGATTAGGGCAACATGAAGGGTGTTTCTAAAACCAGGAAACCCAGCATAATAATTAGAGAGCTGTCTTGTTATGGTGGCACAAGCTGGGCACCACATATTGGCATATCTATGGAAAAAAAATCCCATTTTCACTCTGCAACATCGAGTGCACACTAATTTCTACAAAACACCTGCAGGGTTAACATGCTTACTACACCCCTAGGCAAATGCATTGAGGGCGTAGTTTCCAAAATGTGGTCACTTCTGCGGGGTATCCACAGTTTTGGTCCCACAGGTGCCCAGAAACCAATCCAGCAAAATCTGCACTCCAAATGGCGCTCTTTCCTTTCTGAGCCTTGCCGTGTGCCCAAACAGCCGTTTATGACCACATATGGGGTATTGCCGTACTCGGGAGAAATTGCTTTACAAATGTTGTGTTCTTTTTTTGCATTATTTGTTGAGAAATCCAAAAAATTTGCGGTAAAACTACGTCTTATTGAAGAAAAAGGATTGTTTTTATTTTCACTGCCCAATTCTAATAAATTCTATGAAACATCTATGGGGTCAAAATGCTCACAATACTCCTAGATGGATTCCTCAAGGGGTGTAGTTTCCTAAAGGGAGTCACTATTTGGGTGTTTTCATTGTTTTGCCCCTCAGGGGCTTTGCAAATGCGACATTGCCTCCGCAAACCATTCCTGCTAAATGTGATCTCCAAAAGCCAAATAGCGCTCTTTCCATTCTAAGCCCTGCCGTGTGTCCAAACAGCCGTTTATTACCACATGTGGGGTACTGTTTTACTCGGGAGAAATTGCTTTACAAATTTTGCTGACTTTTTCTCCTTCAGTCTTTGTGGAAATGAGAAAAAATGTGCTAAAACTACATTTTCTTTGAAAATATGTAGATTTTTATTTTCAGGGCCTACTTCCAATAATTTCTGCAAAAAACCTGTGGGGTCAAAACGCTCAGTATACCCCTAGATAATTTCCTCAATGGGTGTAGTTTCCAAAATGAGGTCACTTGTGGGGGGTTTACACTGTTTTATCCCCTCAGGGGCTTTGTAAATGTGACATGGCCTCCGCAAACCATCCCTGCTAAATGTGAACTCCAAAAGCCAAATGGTGCTCCATCCGTTCTAAGCCCTGCCGTGTGTCCAAACAGCCATTTATTACCACATGTGGGGTATTGTTTTACTCGGGAGAAATTGCTTTACAAATGTTGTGGTGCCTTTTCTCCTTCAGTCCTTGTGGAAATGAGAAAAAATTAGCTTTACCTACATTTTCTTTGAAAAAATTTAGATTTTTATTTTCAGGGCCTACTTCCAATAATTTCTGCAAAAAACCTGCGGGGTCAAAACGCTCAGTATACACCTAGATAATTTCCTTGAGGTGTGTAGTTTCTCAAATGGGATCACTTTTGGTGGATTTCCACTGTTTTGGCACCGCAAGAGCCCTTGAAACCTGACATGGTGCCTAAAATATATTTGAATAAAAATAAGGGCCCAAAATCCACTAGGTGCTCCTTTGCTTCTGAGGCCGGTGCTTCAGTCCAGTAGCACGCTACGGCCACATATGGGATATTTCCTAAAACTGCAGAATCTGGGCAATAAATATTGAGTTGCATTTCTATGGAAAAACTTTCTGTGTTATAAATAAAAATGGATTAAAAATGTATTTGTAAATTTCACCCCTACATTGCTTTAATTCCTGTGAAAAGTTTAAAGGGTTAAGAAATGTTCTAAATGCTGTTTTGAATACTTTGAGGGGTGAAGTTTTCAAAATGGGGTGACTTTTTTGGGGTTTCTAATATATAAGGCCCTCAAAGCCACTTCACAAGTGAACGGGCCCCTGTAAAAATAGCCTTTTGAAATTTTCTTGAAAATGTGAGAAATTGCTGCTAAAGTTCAAAGCCTTGTAACGTCCTAGAAAAATAAGAGGATGTTCAAAAGACGATGCCAAACTAAAGTAGACATATGGGGGATGTTAGTTAGCAACAATTGTGTGTGTTATAACTGCCTGTCTTACAAGCAGATACATTTAAGTTGAGAAAAATGCAAATGTTTGCAATTTTTCGCTAAATTTTGGTGTTTTTCACAATTAAATACTGAACATATCGAGCAAATTTTGCCAGTAACATCAAGTCCAATGTGTCATGAGAAAACAATCTCAGAATCGCTTGGATAGCTAAAAGCAATCCGACGTTATTACCACATAAAGTGACACATGTCAGATTTGAAAAATGAGGCTCTGTCAGGAAGGTCAAAAGTGGCTATAGAGGGAAGGGGTTAAGATATTGTATTACGGTCTGTAGCCTTTGGGGGGAATATATTAACCTTTCTACAACAGTTTACTAAAATACACAAATGTTGACATTTTTGGGGTGCAAAAAATGGGTGGGGCTTAGCAGAAATGGCCAACAATTTTACTATAAGTTACGCCAGTAACTGATGTAAATTATAGCAGAAATCTATATGTATAGTGCGGCCCCGATTTATCTCTGGGGAGCGTAACAAGGCAAAGTTCCGTGCCAGACCCATACCTCCCCCCAATCATACTGTTTGCCCCCCAATCAGACAATAAAATACATTTTAAAAATGTACTTACCTCACCACTCCGATTCTCCCTCCCGGATTCCCTCAGGCTCTTACAGCACGCCGCAGCACGTAGAAAGTACTGATGACAGGCCGCGTTGCAGCTAAAAGATGCAACACATTTATTAAGAGTCTTTCGCCTGTTAATAAATGTGTTGCATCTTACTCCAGCAAACTGTTTAATAGGACTGGTGTATGAAACGCCAGTATTAAAGGGAATGTGTCGCTAGAAATTTTATTTTATTTTTTTCAGGAAATATTATAAATTAGATTCTAATTTATAACATTTCCATGTGCTGGTCACTAGAGGGAGCAATTCTCAAAATTGCCGCATTGGCATGTGGTAAAGCAACCTCATTGCCTTATGCTGCAAATTTGTAGTAGACACACTCGCTCTAGTGTCCTCACAGAATCCCCCCTCCTTTATCCTGCCTAGTGCCAGGAGAAAGAAGGGGGTTGAATCTTCAAACCTCCTACACTGTGTGCCGCCATTTTCTGAGCGAATGCACAGTGTAGGAAGATTAGATACAGTGCTCAGCAGAAAGTATAACACTAACATACACACACATCACATACACAAACATAACTTACCTGCTCCTGCCGCCGCCTCCGCCCTGCCGCTCCTAGTCCTTGCATCTGCGCTGCCTTCAACATATGGCCGGAAGCCGCGACCGGAAGTCGTCATCTTACTGTCCGGCCGTGGCTTCCGGTCCACATGAAAATAGCGCTGGATGTCGCTCTACTAAAGACCTTTCTTTTGATCAGTGTGGGAGTGGCGCATGCGCCGTTCCCACACAGACGGCATACACTATAGTGAATGGAACGGCTCCCGTTCGCATTCTCTATGGGAATGTATGTGCCGTATTCCATCTCTGTATGTGTCGTTAATGGACAGATACAGAGATGAAAAAAAAAATGGCAGCCCCCATAGAGAAGTAAAAGAAGGAAAAAAGTAAAAAGTACAACAAAAAAACACAAATAAATACAATTTATTTTAATGACTTACTAAAAGCAATATTATATATATATATATATATATATATATATATATATATATATATATAAAAAAACATTTCCGTGACACCTTCCCTTTAAAAGGGTTTTCCACGTTCTGACAACTGATGACCTATCGACGATACAGCGTGTCACAAGGAGCAATCATCGTTAATGTATGGGGGCAAACAATCGTTACTACACCAGACCCCGCACCGATCCACCACTCCAGCTGCCTCTGGGCACCGGACAACACTGCCGGAAGTAGATGGCTCCGGTCAAAGAATAGAGGCCGAGCTGCAGTTCTGCCGTACGGCTGCTATGCAGTGATCTGAGCAATCTGCTTCCGGCAGTGTTGTCCAGTGCCCGGAGGCAGCTGGACTGGCAGATCGGTGCAGGGTCTGGTGTAGTAACGATTGTTTGCCCCCATACATTAACGATGATTGCTCCTTGTGACACGCTGTATCGTCGATTGGTGCTGGTTTTCATGGTCAGTATCGGGACGTCTAAAAGGACCTTTATTTCCTCAGACACCACCATAACTAGGCATTGGAACCAACCCTTCCACCTTAGCGGGTAAAGATTAACCTTCTAAAAGGTTCACTATGTACACATAAGGGCTGACGGTGAAAACACAGAGGGGCTCACCATGTATCCAGCGTATAACTGTGTCCTCCAAATCTTATGGAGCAGGAGTTGTTCTAGATTCCTCTTTATATCCCAGACACGTTCATACCATTTTAGACAATGAATCGACATATCGCAAACTTGTGGCGAAACCAAGCACCGCATGTAAGGAATCTTTAAAAAATCTGCTAGAAGAAGGAATTGGATCAGGAGTATTAGCCAACAAACAGGCAGAATACTTACTGATAGAAATCCCTATTGTTCCCATATTCCATGGGATGCCAAAAATCCATAAATTTGCATGGTCTTGAAACTTGGGTTATCTGTGACGTAGTTGGCTAGTACTCCTGCAAACAGGCCTGCCATCAGGGTAGTACCGCTGGTACTACTGTCAGGGGCCTGGCCACAAAAGTAAAATAAAGTGGGCAGCCGCCGCTCATCAAGGTTATGATTAGCGTTAATTGGTTTGTAGAAAGGAATGGGATCCATGCAGGGGCCAGCTCCGCAACTTGGTGAGTGACTGTTTTAAAGCAGTAGATTCAGTTTAATAATTTTTTTCATGTTGCCCCTCTGCTCCCACCTTCCCACCTGTCTCTCTCCCCTTCCCCTCCCCAGACCCCAGTCAAGCGTCATATTCACTCTGGCCCAACTCCCGCCTCGGCCACTTTCCGTTCTCTTAGCCTACTCCTCCGCCTACATCCTGGTATAATAGCTAAAGAAAATTACCCTATGAGGTTTAGAGTCAGTTAGTTATATGTCAACATTTTGATCTAAGGTTTGCACACCATGACAGTCGGTAGTCATGTAGACTGGACACTTCCATGATTTGAATACGCTGTGACGTGGCACATTAGGTCACGGGAACGTGGTGTAAAGGATCTGCCAGACACAGCTTCTGTGTCGACGCCCATGGTTAATCAGTCTGCACCTGCTCCTAGGTCTGATAGAGTGACTCGATCTGCTACCACTCAGGCTGGTAGGCTCAGGAGTGGGAGAACCTATTACAGCCTGGCCAGACGGTTCTAGCTCCCGGCCTCGGTCTATTTATACCTTCATTTCCTGCTTGTCTTTGCCTGTGATTCTTTCCTGTTTTCTGGCTCTGCTGCTTCTGCTATTATTATTGACCTTGCTTCATTTTGACCCTGGCTTTACTGACTACGCTCCTGCTCTGTGTTTGGTACCTGGTACACTCCTGTTTTGACTCGACTCGTTCACTACGCCTGTTGCTCACTGTGTTGCCGTGGGCAACTGCCCCATTTCCCTTAGCTTCTGTGTACACTTGTCTGTTTGTCTGTCGTGCACATATTGAGCGTAGGGACCGTCGCCCAGTTGTACGCCATCGCCTAGGACGGGCCGTGCAAGTAGGCAGGGACTGAGAGGCGGGTAGATTAGGGCTCACCTGTCTGTATCCCTACCCCGTCATTACACGTGGTATCTAGGTTACATCAACACTTTCATGACGTATCTTGTGGTTCACGCTTGGGCATTGGAGATGAAGAAGACTGGAAGAAGTCATCATGGCGTTCTGGGCCGGCTGAAGAAGAAAAGAGAACGTGAACGACTCCAATCTAAGAAGATGTCACATGTGAGTCACTGAATTTCACTGCACTGTATTCACTTATATGGTCTGCAGAATGCCTTTGTAGGACTGATAACTGTCACAATATGGTGGGAATACTGGTCTTTGTTTTACAACACACGTTTTTAGTACACATTTAAGAGTGTTTAAATTATTTCTATATAGTTGAAGGGTAGACCCCCAAGAATTATTTCCTTTGGTGGGTCCAAGGTACCTCAGTCAGACACTGAGTGTACAGATCCTTGCATTAAGATATTGTATTACTGTCTGTAGCCTTAGACGAGAATTTATTAACCTTGCTAAGCCTCTTATCTGGCATAGAAAAATCCCAAAAGTGCAGGAAAGTTTTCGGTCACTTTCCGCTGCCTTTGGCACTTTTTTGAAAAGTGTGTGGCGCTTTGCGGAAAGGGCCGACAATTTTACTATCATTTACGCCAGTAACGGGCGTAATGTAAAGCAGAAATCAACGCCAGCTCCGAGCTAGTGTACAATTTTACATTGAGTGTGCAACAAAAGGCCTAAGCCAGACCCTGTATCTCCCCCACTAATCAGACTGTTTTGTGCCACAAGACATGTGTTTTGCCCACACCCCTAAAAAAAACAAAAAAAAAGATATATATATCTGAGACAGCGTATCTATAAGGGTATATTCACACGCTGTGTTTTCAGGCGTATTTCGGAGCGTAAACGCCTTCAAATACGCCTGAAAAATCGGTAGCCCAATGCCTTCAAACATCTGCCTATTGTATTTTAAAACGGCACGTAAAAAGAAGGAGCATGTCACTTCTTGAGCCGTTTTTGGAGATGTTTTTCAGTGTGTCAATGGAAAAACAGCTCCAAAAACAGCTAGAAAAAAACACCTCAAAAAACGTTTACAGCTTCAAAAACGGCTGTAAATCAAAGGCTGTGTTCTCTGAAAACAGCTCTGTAATTTTCAGCCATTTTTGACTTTGCGTGTGAACCCTAAGACTATGACACCTGATAGCTCTGCTACTTGATAGGAGACAGCGGCTCAGCAGACAGTATCACATATAATATGCTGAGATACAACGGCTTAGCAGACAGTATCACACATGCTAGCCCCAATTAAAAGGTTAATTGGGAAAAAATGTTTTATAGTGTTTTTCGATAAAGGTCACTTGAACTGGTATCATTTAAACAGTTAACCGATGAATGACGCTGTTTACGTGGAATTTACCCTGCGGTCTAATGTACCATATAAAGTATTAAAAAAACAATGTAAAAAAACCTACATTTTGTGGGGTGAATTGAACAAAAAACCTGTAATTCCGACATTTCTGTTTTGATTTTACAGTGTTCATCGGGTGGCATGAATTGCATGATAACTTGATTCTGCGTGTCGTTACGATTATGGCGATACCAAATTTATATAGTTTTATTTTTTACTAAATAATTTGTTTTTGTGACGCTGCATTCGAAGATGAACTGCATAGTTTTTCAATGCAACAGCACTTCATAGGGCGGGAAGGGGTTAAAACCCACTCTCTGAAGCCCCCCTTCAAGATACATTTCAACTAATCTGGTCCCCATGGCAGAAATATGTCTTTCCATCTGGCACCTCCAGCAGACTCCTTTCAGTCTAGTTTGATATCTTTTACCTCAGAGTTCCTCTTTTTCCCTTTTTTTACTTTCTTCTTTCCCTCTCCCCTTCTTCTCCTTCTCCCCCCACTTTATTTTAACTATTTCTAACAGGAGCTGTGCAGAGTTATAAAAATATGGCTGCTTTCTTCCAAAAACAGCACCACACCTATCCACAGGTTGTATCTGGTATTGCAGGTTAGCTCCATTGAAGTGAATGGTAATGAGCTGTAATACCACACACAACCTATGGACAGGTGTGGTGCTGGTTTTTGGAGAAAGCAGATAAGTTATCTCATCCTGGAGAACTCTTTGTCATGGATAGTTCTTGTGCGGAGATGCTCCCTGCATTATCCCTTTTCCTTTATGGCCGCTGATATGTTCTATTCAGCTTTATGGCCTCTGTACTAAGTTCATTTCCAGTCATTAAAGGGTTAACACTTCAGACCACTGTGGGTGACGTCACAATGTATGAGTTGTGCAGTGGTAATAAATTCCTGTAGTAATGATGATGAAGGTGCTGATGTCATAAATACAAATGTTTATGACATAAAGAAGATTCCATATTAGAAAGTTTTACTGCCACATTCAGCGCCATATTGGATGGGACTGAGGACCTTGAGCTTGACTTCCCCACCAATACCGACCTGATGTAATTTGGAGGTTCTAGCAGGGAAACCCTTCACCCCAGACCACTTCTTCATCACATCCTCTTCATACGGGTTGTCTGTAATAGAGGGGGGTTTCCAGCAGGAGATCCCCCTCTATTAGCCAGAGCGGAGACAGATGCTACAAGGAGGCATCTGGAGGACCCGTCTCATCCGTGGATCGCCCATTAATTTTAATGGGTGCCCAGGAAGAGAGACACCCGCCTAGCCATCCAGATCAGCCGATCTATGTGTTTTATGTCGTTCGTTCATTCGTTCGTTCGTTCGTTCGTTCGTTCGTTCGTTCGTTCGTTCGTTCGTTCGTTCGTTCGTTCATTGTATTGTCTTTCCTTAAAAATCTGAGAAAACGTATAAATTCTGTTACAAATTATATTTTGGCACCTTCTAAGCCTAGAGGAAGGGCAATCCTCCAGCCATGGTTTCCCTAGAGGTTTCCCCCACAGGGGGTTTTTCCTTTCCTGCGTGCTGGAGGGTGACTCTTCGTGAGTCGGAGGTTTGCCATTTTGGGTTTGGTCATATAATATAATAAAAGTTTTGACCATTTAACACCCAATTATAATGTTTTGTGTCTTTATTTTGCATTCTTTGGTATGGTGATTGGGATTCTGGGTCTATTACATATCACAAAATCATAAGGCCGGACATCTACTTCCCACACTGACATAGAATGGAGACAACAAGCGTTGCAGCACAATTAAGTGTACACATCCTTACATTAAGATATTGTATTACGGTCTGTAGCCTTTGGGGGGAATATATTAACCTTTCTACAACAGTTTATTAGCGTAGAAAATTCACAAAATACGCAAATGTCATAATTTTTGGGGGCAAAAAATGAGCGGGGCTTAGCAGAAATGGCCAACAATTTTACTATAATTTACGCCAGTAACTGATGTAAATTATAGCAGAAATCTATATGTATAGTGTGGCCCTGATTTATCTCTGGGGGGCGTAACAAGGCAAAGGTCCGTGCCAGACCCATACCTCCCCCCCAATCAGACAATAAAATATATTTTTAAAATGTACTTTAAATGTACAGCAGGCCACAGCACGTAGAAAGTACTGATGACAGGCCGCGTTGCAGCTAAAAGATGTGACACATTTATTAAGAGTCGTTCGCCTGTTAATAAATGTGTTGCATCTTACTCCAGCAAACTGTTTAATAGGACTGGTGTATGAAACGCCAGTATTAAAGGGAATGTGTCGCTAGGAATTATTTATTTTTTTTCAGTTAAACAGTTAGTATATAAGTGATTAAACATTGTTTTAATTTTTTAATTTTTTCACAAGTCAGGAAATATTATAAATCAGATTCTAATTTATAACATTTCCATGTGCTGGTCACTAGAGGGAGCAATTCCCAAAATTGCAGCATTGGCATGTGGTAAAGCAACCTCATTGCCTTATGCTGCAAATTTGGAGTAGGCACACTCGCTCTGCCCCAGCACACACCAGTAAACATACCTACCAACTTTCAAGTATCTAATCTAAGTAATCTCCGCCCACACATACCCGGTTCAGGCCACTCATTATTATGTTCCCATAGGACCCCCTACACAGTATAATGACAAATAGCTGCCCCCATACAGTTTAATGCCCCCTTAGCTACCCCTAGTACCAGTGCACACATATAAAGCGCCAGTGCCCATATAGATAGTGTCACACACAGTGCCCATGTAGATGGTGCCACTCCCCCAGGGATTCCACTCCAGGAGGAGCCCCTGCCGTCACTGTCCATATATGGACAGTGACGTAAGGCATTCCCTATAGGAGCAGAATCTCTGTCCAGAGCGTCGGCCACGCTGTGGCCAAGGATTGCTCTCCAGGAGGAGCCCTTGATGTAATTGTACATATATGGAAAGTGACATCAGGGGTTCCGCCTAGGAGCGGAATCCCCGGCCAGACCATCGGCAATGGAAAGGCAGTGGATTCCGTTCCAGGAGTAGTCCCCGACGTCAATGTTCATATATGGATAGTGAGACAAGGGGCTCCGCACTTAAAGTAGCGCTGTGCCCGGGAATTCCTCGGCGAGTGGTACTAATACAGAAGCAGGGAGCTGACGATCCCTTTCATTAGCATTGGATTAAACTGTATCTGCATCCTGAGGACGCAGATACAGTTGACACCAAGACATACCACCGGCCGCTTGGGACAGTGTAACAGCGCCCAGAATCCTGGACTACCCCCCTATATCCGGGACGGTTAGGAGGTATGCAGTAATTAGGACCATGCACATGCGCAGATTCCACAGTAAATGCTTGTTCATGAGCCTGCAAAGGAGGAGCTGCTCAGTTTGCCATTAGGGTGATGACTGACGGATAAGGCCTCGTTCACATCTGCACTATTGTCTCTGGTAAAATCACGGTCCCCCGCCTGACGGAAAGCCAATGGAACACACTAAAGTGAATGGGTTCTGTCGGCAGGTGGCGGTGTCCGTTGTGCGACGGAACAGTTGCTTACGTTATTCCTTTGTTCTGCACCACTGATGGAGCAGAACAACGAAACACACCAACGCAGGTGTGAACAGGGCCTTAGAGAGATAACTGAATACAGCAGCTGGCCATGAACTGAAATACACTGCAGGTACAGAAGACAAATGGTAGACCAATTAGAAATGTGATTTATTTTACAAAATACATACAAGGCAATTTAAAAAAAAAACTGTGCAAAGGTGTACATAGCCTTTAAGGGTATGTGCACACAATAGCAGGCTTTTACGTCTGAAAAGACAGACTGTTTTCAGGAGAAAACAGCTGCCTTGTTTCAGACGTAAATGCTCCTCCTCGCATTTTGCGGGGCTTCTCTGACAGCCGTAAATTTTGAGCTGTGCTTAATTGAGTTCAATGAAGAAACGGCTCAAATTACGTGTGAAAGAAGTGCCCTGCACTTCTTTTGACGAGGCTGTATTTTTACGCGTCGTCGTTTGACAGCTGTCAAACGACGACGCGTAAATGACAGGTTGTCTGCACAGTACGTCGGCAAACCCATTCAAATGAATGGGCAGATGTTTGCCGACGTATTGTAGCCTTATTTTCAGATGTAAAACGAGGCATAATACGCCTCGTTTACGTCTGAAAATAAGTCGTGTGAACCCAGCCTAAGCAATCAGGAGGCATATTTTCAGATTCTGCTGGACTTCTCCCATATACCGGCATTTCAGGCATCCTATTGGTCCACGGTGTCCTCAATGCCCACCCCATTTACTTCTTCTTTAGCCACAATGCCCGCACGCCACAGCAAGCTGACAGTGCCCGCCCTAATGGTATATACAGGGGTGATGGAGATTTTATACTGAGATAATGGTAGGCTGGTTCATACACGGATAATGGTGGTTATATATGGGGATGATGGCTGGTATATACAGGGATGATGGGAGTCCCTTATATAACCCCCATATTCCCTGTATATTACCCCCAAAAGGGGAGATCAGCAGCACATCACAGTCCAAAACTCATGGAAAACTATTTTATGTTTCACCCATCCCACCCATCGCTGGATGTGGGTATACTAGGCCACATGACTAATATGATAATATTTTAATATAGAATTGTACATCCTAGTATAATAGCTAAAGAAAATTAGCTTATGAGGTTTAGAGTTAGTTATATGTCAAAATTTTGATCTAAGGTATGCACACCGTGACGGGCGGTAGTCATGTAGACTGAACGCTTCCATGATTTGAATAAGCTGTGACGTGGCACATTGGGTCACGTGAACGTGGTATACAGGTTACATCAACACTTTCATGACATATCTTGTGGTTCGCGCTTGGGCATTGGAGATGAAGAAGACTGGAAGTCAACATGGTGTTCTGGGTCGGATGAAGAAGAAAAGAGAACATGAACGACTCCATTCTGAGAAGATGTCACCTGTGAGTCACTGAATTTCACTGCACTGTATTCACTTACACTACCGTTCAAAAGTTTGGGGTCACCCAGACAATTTTGTGTTTTCCATGAAAACTCACACTTATATTTATCAAATGAGTTGCAAAATGACTAGAAAATATAGTCAAGACATTGACAAGGTTAGAAATAATGTTTTTTATTTGAAATAATAATTTTCTCCTTCAAACTTTGCTTTCGTCAAAGAATGCTCCATTTGCAGCAATTACAGCATTGCAGACCTTTGGCATTCTAGCTCTTAATTTGCTGAGGTAATCGGGAGAAATTTCACCCCATGCTTCCAGAAGTCCCTCCCACAAGTTGGATTGGCTTGATGGGCACTTCTTGCGTACCATACTGTCAAGCTGCTCCCACAACAGCTCTATGGGGTTGAGATCTGATGACTGCGCTGGCCACTCCATTACAGATAGAATACCAGCTGCCTGCTTCTTCCCTAAATAGTTCTTGCATAATTTGGAGGTGTGCTTTGGGTCATTGTCCTGTTGTAGGATGAAATTGGCTCCAATCAAGCGCTGTCCACAGGGTATGGCATGGCGTTGCAAAATGGAGTGATAGCCTTCCTTATTCAAAATCCCTTTTACCTTGTACAAATCTCCCACTTTACCAGCACCAAAGCAACCCCAGACCATCACATAACCTCCACCATGCTTGACAGATGGCGTCAGGCACTCTTCCAGCATCTTTTTAGTTGTTCTGCGTCTCACAAATGTTCTTCTGTGTGATCCAAACACCTCAAACTTCGATTCGTCTGTCCATAACACTTTTTTCCAATCTTCCTCTGTCCAATGTCTGTGTGCTTTTGCCCATATTAATCTTTTCCTTTTATTAGCCAGTCTCAGATATGGCTTTTTCTTTGCCACTCTGCCCTGAAGACCAGCTGTAATGGCAGGAAGGAGGTGAAGGGAAAGTGAGCCCTAATCTACCCACCGCCCTGTCCCAGCCTACTTGCAACGACCCGCCCTAGGCGACGGGGTACAACTG
This sequence comes from Rhinoderma darwinii, assembly GCF_050947455.1. Lineage (NCBI taxonomy): Eukaryota > Metazoa > Chordata > Amphibia > Anura > Rhinodermatidae > Rhinoderma > Rhinoderma darwinii. The sequence continues at coordinate 26,390 of NW_027462462.1, forward strand.
GGCGGCGGTCCCTACGCTGTCTAAGTGCACGGGAGAACAAACAGGGAACACGCAAGGGAAGGGGCAGTAGCCCACGGAACGCCGCGAGGAAACGGAGCGGTGAATGAGTTGTCAGGACCAGGATGAAGTGGAGTATACCCAAGTGAGCACGGAGGAGGAATCAAGCCGGAGGAAAAGCAAAGCGGGTTAAGCAGAACAGCAGCAAGGCAGAAGCACGGCAGAAGCAGGCTGGAGCAAGCAGCAGTGGGGCCAGGAATCCAAAAGAATTACAAGCACTGAGGAGGAGAACACAGCAGGTAATAAAGGACAGGGGGCGGAGCTAAATCCGACTGACCAGGCCGCGATAGGCTCTCCCACTCCTGAGCCTGCCACCCTGGTTGGTGGGAGATGGTGTCAGTCGAACAGGTCTGGCCTCAGGTGTTGATTGATTAATCCCAGGAGTATACCTAGACGTAGTACCTGGCAGATCCCTAACACCAGCATTCCGGAGTCGCCTCTTCACTGTAGACGTCGACACTGGCGTTTTGCGGGTACTATTTAATGAAGCTGCCAGTTGAGGACCTGTGAGGCATCTATTTCTCAAAGTAGAGACTCTAATGGACTTGGCTTGTTGCTCAGTTGTGCAGCGGGGCCTCCCACTTGTCTTTCTACTCTGGTTAGAGCCTGTTTGTGCTGTCCTCTGAAGGGAGTAATACACACCGTTGTAGGAAATCTTCAGTTTCTTGGCAATTTCTCGCATGGAATAGCCTTAATTTCTAAGAACAAGAATAGACTGTCGAGTTTCTCTTTTTCTAGCCATTTGGAGAGTTTAATCGAACCCACAAATGTAATGCTCCAGATTCTCAACTAGCTCAAAGGAAGGTCAGTTTTATAGCTCCTCTAAACAGCAAAACTGTTTACAGCGGTGCTAACATAATTGCACAAGGGTTTTCAAGTGTTTTCTAATCATCCATTAGCCTTCTAACACAGTTAGCAAACACAATGTACCATTAGAACACTGGAGTGATGGTTGCTGGGAATGGGCCTCTATACACCTATGTAGATATTGCATTAAAAACCAGATGTTTGCTGCTAGAATAGTCATTTACCACATTAACAATGTATAGAGTGTATTTCTGATTAATTTAATGTTATCTTCATTGAAAAAAAACTGTGCAAATAAGGAAATTTCTAAGTGACCCTAAACTTTTGAACGGTAGTGTATATATATATTTTTTATTTAACTGTCCAATGGGAGGCCAGGGTTTGGTCAGATGAAGGGGGGGGGGCAAAGTATGAGGTCCAGCACGGGCCTCTACCTTGCTATGCCCCATGGAGTGAAATCTATGTTAGCGAGGAGCTGGCGTAGACTTCCACTATAATTGACGCCAGTTTTCTGGGGTTAATCATAATAAATTTGTTGGCTCACAGCCCCTTTGCCTTTACCACGTCCCATTTCTTAAAAAGTGTGAAAACTGGCGTAGAAAGTCTCTTATGTCTCTGTGTCCTTTCCCACAAAGCAAAGTTTGAAGGAGAAAATTATTACTTCAAATAAAAATCATTATTTCTAACCTTGTCAATGTCTTGACTATATTTTCTAGTCATTTTGCAACTCATTTGATAAATATAAGTGTGAGTTTTCATGGAAAACACAAAATTGTCTGGGTGACCCCAAACTTTTGAATGGTAGTGTACATACTGCACACACTACATCTACACAATGCACACATACTTACATACTTGCCATGATTAAGAACGCAGATCGCATTCGAAACGCGTAGGCTTGGGTATCTACCCTGACTACTTGCACCTTGGGACTGCGTCTCCCCTCCGATTTTAAGATCTTTCTTCAATAAACATGGGACTCTCATTTCCCTTTTAAATTACTATCAGCGCTGGATCATTTTTTCTCCTACATTGCTGTTCCTTACCGCGGGCCGTCGTGGGGATCCGAGTGACGCTGCTGGAGACGCAGACCGGTGAGCTGGAGGTTCTCTCCCTGTTTCTAATACATACATACATACAAACATACTGCACACACCATCTACACACTGCATACATACCTATACATAATGCACACATGTTACATATTCACACACTGCGCACATACATACATACATACATACATACATACATACTGCCCACACTGCATACATATATACTGCCCACACGCTACATATACACACACTGCACACATACATACTGCACACATACATACTGCACACACACTGCACATATATATACTGCACACATACATAAATACTGCCCACACACTACAGATACACACAATGCACATATACAGTGAAGGAAATAAGTATTTGATCCCTTGCTGATTTTGTAAGTTTGCCCACTGTCAAAAACATGAACAGTCTAGAATTTTTAGGCTAGGTTAATTTTACCAGTGAGAGATAGATTATATAAAAAAGAAAACAGAAAATCACATAGTCAAAATTATATATATTTATTTGCATTGTGCACAGAGAAATAAGTATTTGATCCCCTACCAACCATTAAGAGTTCAGCCTCCTCCAGACCAGTTACACGCTCCAAATCAACTTGGTGCCTGCATTAAAGACAGCTGTCTTACATGGTCACCTGTATAAAAGACTCCTGTCCACAGACTCAATTAATCAGTCTGACTCTAACCTCTACAACATGGGCAAGGCCAAAGAGCTTTCTAAGGATGTCAGGGACAAGATCATAGACCTGCACAAGGCTGGAATGGGCTACAAAACCATAAGTAAGACGCTGGGTGAGAAGGAGACAACTGTTGGTGCAATAGTAAGAAAATGGAAGACATACAAAATGACTGTCAATCGACATCGATCTGGGGCTCCATGCAAAATATCACCTCGTGGGGCATCCTTGATCCTGAGGAAGGTGAGAGCTCAGCCGAAAACTACACGGGTGGAACTTGTTAATGATCTCAAGGCAGCTAGGACCACAGTCACCAAGAAAACCATTGGTAACACATTACGCCGTAATGGATTAAAATCCTGCAGTGCCCGCAAGGTCCCCCTGCTCAAGAAGGCACATGTACAGGCCCGTCTGAAGTTTGCAAATGAACATCTGGATGATTCTGAGAGTGATTGGGAGAAGGTGCTGTGGTCAGTTGAGACTAAAATTGAGCTCTTTTGCATTAACTCAACTCGCCGTGTTTGGAGGAAGAGAAATGCTGCCTATGACCCAAAGAACACCGTCCCCACTGTCAAGCATGGAGGTGGAAACATTATGTTTTGGGGGTGTTTCTCTGCTAAGGGCACAGGACTACTTCACCGCATCAATGGGAGAATGGATGGAGCCATGTACCGTCAAATCCTGAGTGACAACCTCCTTCCCTCCACCAGGACATTAAAAATGGCCCGTGGCTGGGTCTTCCAGCACGACAATGACCCAAAACATACAGCCAAGGCAACAAAGGAGTGGCTCAAAAAGAAGCACATTAAGGTCAAGGAGTAGCCTAGCCAGTCTCCAGACCTTAATCCCATCGAAAACTTATGGAGGGAGCTGAAGATCGGAGTTGCCAAGCGACAGCCTCAAAATCTTAATGATTTACAGATGATCTGCAAAGAGGAGTGGGCCATCATCATCAACTACTAAAAATGTCTGACTGCTGTGCTTGCCAACAAGGGTTTTGCCACCAAGTATTAAGTCTTGTTTGCCAAAGGGATCAAATACTTATTTCTCTGTGCACAATGCAAATAAATATATATAATTTTGACAATGTGATTTTCTGTTTTTTTTTTTTAAATATAATCTATCTCTCACTGGTAAAATTAACCTAGCCTAAAAATTCTAGACTATTCATGTCTGTGACAGTGGGCAAACTTACAAAATCAGCTAGGGATCAAATACTTATTTCCTTCACTGTACATACTGCACACACATACATACTGCACACATACATACATACATACATACATACTGCACACACATACATACTGCAAACACACACATACATACTCCACACATACATACATACATACATACATACATACATACTGCACACATACATTCTGCACACATACATCCATACATACATACATATTGCACATATACATACTGCACACACATACATACTGCACACACACATACATACTGCACACATACATACTGCACACATACATACTGCACACATACATACTGCCCACACTGCATACATATATACTACCCACACGCTACATATATACACACTGAACACATACATACTGCACACATACATACTGCACACACTACACATACTGCACGCATACATACATACATACATACATACATACATATTGCACATATACATACTGCACACACATACATACAGAAGGGGCTGGACGGAGCCTGCAGGGCTGAAGGGAAGCCTCCATGACCTCCCTGGTAGGGAAAGGGTTAACTTGTGAGGGAGAGTTGGAGGGAGTTGGAGGGGGTCAGGGAGGAGTCAGGGGGCCGTTGCTGCTCTTCCCGCTATTTTCGGCATTGAGCCGGAAGCAGCGGAGGGAGTAACACAGTAAGGACAAGCTCCCTGTTGCCCGCGCTCGTACAGCATGTCAGAGGCATTTTTGTTAGAGCAGCTGCGAGCTGCTGCTGTGCACCACGGTCCCGGATGGCTGGAGGAGACCGTGGCTGCATTAGCGAGGATCCCGGACGCCGTGTTGCCATGTCAGGCCCGGCGTTCGGGGTCTGTTGCAGGGGACAGGCTCCCCTCCCCCGGCCCCCTTCCTAGCATGGCGGCGGGGGGGGAGTCGGCAACAACTGCTCCTGTCCGGAGCAGGCAGAGAGCGTTGCCGGGGGTGACGGCGACGCAGGCCAGGTCGACCCGTCCCTCCCGGCGGTCTCGACCTCCAGAGCGCCTTAGTCCTGAGACAGTCCCGCGGACACGGCGTCGCAGAGGGAGCCCGATCTCGGACGCTGCAGGCCAGGCAGCTGGGGGGACCGCCCCTTCCCAGGCCCTGCGTCCTGGCAGGAATCCCAAGCCGCGACGGGGTCCGGCGGTGAGCAGGGAGTCGCAGGCCGGGCTCCCTGTCACCCCTCCACCATCGGATGGAAGATCTGGAAGACGAGGTACGGCCGCCCCGCCTGGTGATGTTCCGGCCAGGGGGCAGGCCTCTTCAGGATCAGCGAGACGGACGCCTAGATCTGCAGCGACGTTGAGGCAACAGGTCCAGTCGGAAGTCTGGGTTCCATCGGTCGGGCGGCAGGTTGCCGGCCCATCAGTCAGCGCTTCATCATCTCCGATCCGAAGATGTCGGTGGGATGGCCAGTCGTCTGCGAGAGAGGAGCTGGAGGAAGGTGAACTGGACGTGTATCGTCGAGGTCAGGATGGTCCGGCTGACGGGAACACAGCGCCTGTGCGGCCCGGTGAGTGTGTAACTCCATCATTGTCGTATCCAGCGATTTTTATGTCGGGTGTCAGCGGGGGGGCTGCTAGCGTCGCATCGGTGGCCGGTAGTGGCGCGGGCGGGCGCGATGGCGCGGGTCTGGCAGATTTAGTGGGTTGCTTGAGGGAGCTGGTCGGGCGCCTGGATAGGGCGGCGGCGCCGGTAGTTTCGGAAGTGTCCCCGGCGGTAGTGTGGGAGGGCCCCAGGGACGTGGGATTGGTACAGGCGCGGCCCGTGCTGGCAGTTAGGGAGGCGGTCGCGGTGTCGGTACAGACCGAGGCACAAAAGGATGGCGATCGGGTGCATATTGATGACCGTGCTCGGGGGGAGGTGTACGTTTGTTTCGAGGGTCCGTTGGGGGCGCATTTAAAGCAGGAGGTGCGCGAGCGGATCTGGAAGGACGAATATGTGGAGATTTTTTCTCTCTTGCCGCTCGCTAAATTTAATTTGGATAAGAGCAAGCGGGACGAGAGTAAAAAGGACGAGGAAGAACGGCGGCGGTATAGGCTTATCCCGCAAACGTTCGTTAATTGGTCGCAGGCGTTCGCCATATTGGCTAGTGTGATAGGGGAAAAGGCGCCGGAAAATTGTTCGGCGTTGTTTTGTTATTTTGATGCCATTGGGGAGGCTCATAGGGCGTATGGGGGTCAGGCGTGGCTGCGGTACGATGAGCAATTCCGTCAGCGAAAAGCTGTTCGGCCGGCGATTCGGTGGGACCAGAAGGATATTGCTCTCTGGTTACGGGTTACGGCTCCGGTTAGGCAGTCCTTTCCCGGGAGCGCCGGCCAGGGAGGCCAGTCTAGTCAGGTTGGACAAAGCGGCGGGGGAAAGGCGGGGTTTTGCTGGCAATTTAATGAAGGCCAGTGTAAGTTCGGGGCCACGTGCAAGTTCAAGCACGTGTGTTCCGAGTGTAATGGGGCTTCACACGGGGCGGCAAAATGTATGCGGAAAAAGAGGTCAGGAAACCAGCCCTCCGCGGCTGGTCAAGGGGGTGTCGCCGGTGAGGGTGGAAAAGATGGCCCCTTATCTAAATGAGTATCCGGATAGGGCGGCGGCTAAGTTGCTTTACGAAGGGTTTCGGGTTGGTTTTGTTATTCCTCCGCCTCCTTATGAGGTTCCGGTTACGCGGAGGAATTTAAAATCGGCTTACTTGCATGCAAAAGTCGTGTCGGAAAAGTTGTTAAAAGAAGTTTCGTTGGGCCGCATGTCGGGGCCGTTTGTTGAGTCGCCGGTAAAAGATTTAGTTGTGTCCCCGTTGGGTATTGTCCCTAAACGCGAGCCCGGAAAATTTCGTTTGATTCAACATTTATCGTATCCCAAGGGTTCGTCGGTAAATGACGGGATTGATCACGAGTTGTGCTCCGTAGTTTATACCTCATTCGATAAGGCGGTGGGGTTAGTGCGGGCTGCGGGTCCAGGTGCGCTGCTAGCAAAAACCGACATCGAGGCGGCGTTCAGGTTGTTGCCGGTTCATCCAGAAAGCCAACGGCTGTTGGGTTGTTTTTGGAATGGGGCTTTTTACGTGGATCGGTGCCTTCCGATGGGGTGTTCCCTTTCTTGTGCATACTTCGAGGCGTTTAGTAGCTTCGTGGAGTGGGTAACGAGGGGAGTATCCGGGGTCGACTCGTTGATCCATTACTTAGAAGCGGTTCGCCGGTTTGCGGTAATTTGCTTCATGCACTGCAGAAGGTGGCGAGGGATTTTGGGATTCCTTTGGCGCCAGAAAAAACGGAGGGCCCGGTAGCGACGATTTGTTTTTTGGGAATCGAAATAGACTCGGTGGCAATGGAGTGTCGTCTCCCTGCGGATAAGTTGGGTGCTTTGAGGCTGGAGGTTCGGCGGGCTTGTAGAATGAAGAAAATGACGCTGCGGGAGCTTCAGTCGCTGCTGGGGAAGTTGAATTTCGCCTGCCGGATTATGCCGATGGGGAGGGTGTTTGGTAGGAGGTTGGCGCCGGCAACGGCGGGAGTGCGTGCGCCGCATCATTTTGTGCGGCTCAAGGAGGAGCACCGAGCTGATCTTCAGGTTTGGGATGACTTTTTGGGCCAGTACAATGGTCGCTCGCTATGGATGGCCCCAGCGCAGGATACGAGTGATTTGAATATTTTTACGGATGCGGCTGGGGCGGGCGGTTTTGGAGCTTACGGGGGAGGTCCGTGGTGCGCAGGTCAATGGCCGGCTAGCTGGGTGTCCAGTGGACTCACGCGGAATCTGGCCCTGCTCGAGCTGTTTCCCATCGTGGTGGCGGCTACCATTTGGGGGGACAGGCTCAGGGATAAGAAGGTCCGTTTTTACTGCGACAACACGGGGGTGGTGCTTGCCATTAATAACATCACGGCGTCCTCTCCTCCGGTAGTTCAATTGTTGCGACATTTAGTGTTGGTGTGTTTGTCGTTGAACGCGTGGGTGGTGGCGGTGCATGTCCCGGGTGTACGGAATTGTATCGCTGATGCTCTTTCTCGCTCGCAGTGGGACCGGTTTCGGCAATTGGCACCGGGAGCAGAACGTCTTGGTTTGGCTTGTCCGGAGCATTTTTGGGATCTGGTATCGGTCCCGTAGAACAACTGTTACAAAGGTCTTTGGCGCGCACGACGTGGAGTGCTTATGCTGCTTGTTGGAGGCAGTGGGAGGAGTGGGTAAGAGAGTTGGGTGACGTCAATACGGATAGAGACAGGTTGGTGGCACTTTTGTACTGGTTAGGGGACGCCTGGGAGGCGGGGTTTTCAGTGGCGAAGGTGAACCGGTTCATATCTGCGGTGGCGTTTGGGTTTAAGTTGCGGGGCTTTCAGGATGTATCGAAGGAATTTCTGGTATCGCAGGCTTTGAAGGGGTTGCGCCGAGGTAGGGTGGAGGCGGATAGTAGAAGGCCTGTGTCGTTTGCTTTGCTTAGCTCGTTGGGCGGTTCATTAGCATCGGTCTGTCGTTCTTCAGACGAAATGGATTTGTTTCGGTTGGCTTTTTCGTTAGCGTTCTTTGGGGCATTTATAATAGGTGAGTTGGTGTCGCCAAGTACCAAACAGGCAGGGGGGCTGAGATCTGGGGAGGTGAGCCTATTCGCAGATCGGCTGGAGGTATGGTTGCGTCGGTCAAAAACTGACCAAGTAGGGAAGGGAAAACTGATAGTTTTGTTCGCCCTCCCGGGGTCGGTTATGTGCCCAGTAGAGTGCATGCGGGGTTTTACGCCAAACAGGGGGTCTCCAGATTTGCCTTTGTTACGTCATGTGGACGGGTCGTTTTGTCCAGGTTTCAGTTTGGAGCTGTATTTAAAAAATGTTTGACGGCGGTTGGTGTCGCGGCAGGCTCATATTCATCTCATTCCTTCAGGATTGGTGCAGCAACAGAAGCGGGGCGCTGGGGGTTGGATGATGAGGGGGTGAGGCGTATTGGTCGTTGGGAGTCCAACAGGTTTAAGTCCTATGTCCGCCCCCATATGTTATGAATTTTGTTGTTATCGCTTTAAAAATGTTATATCGTGGTGCCTAATTGTTTTTTCCGTTTCAGATTCGCCTCCGTGTTTGGTGTGGTTGATGGGTCATTCTTACGTGCACTGGGGGGCTTTGAGGGCGGACGTCCGCCCGGATGGTCGCCAGTTGCGCATTCCGCGACAGGATGCGGTTGTGCATTGGCTGGGTTTTAGAGGTATGTCGTGGAGCAGGGTGTTGGCGGAATTCCAGACATATGCTCGGCTTGATAGGGTTCCGGAGGTCTTAGTGTTGCACGTGGGTGGGAATGACTTAGGAGTCCGCCCCTTTCGTGAGTTGGTGCGGGATATCAAACATGATATGTTGTGTTTGTGGGTATCTTATCCCAAGTTGCTGATAGTGTGGTCGGACATAGTCCCAAGAAAGCACTGGCGGTTAGCTAGATCTGTGGAGAGAGTCAATAAGGCTCGCATTAAAGTTAATCGGGCGGTGTCCCGTTTTGTGGCAAAAAACGGGGGCATTTGCGTGAGGCATAGGGATTTGGAGTCAGGAGTGGGGAATTTCTGGAGGAGTGACGGGGTTCATCTGACCGAGGTTGGCATTGATCTTTGGAGCTTGGCGATAGCAGAAGGCATAGAAAGGGCGGTGGTGGTGTGGAGGAACTCACAGGCTTAAGGTGGTCAAGGCCTGTTTCGCTGTGGCGGGGGGAGTCCTTGAGGCCAGTCAGTACAAAATGGTGGGGGGGTCGCATCGGGGGTATGCGTCCCCCAAAAAAGGTACATGGTTGAAGACTTCATCGGGTGTTATCCCTTTGAAGTGGTCTTCTGGTAGAAGGTATATCACTTGAAGGCTTCATCGGGTGTTATCCCTTTGAAGTGGACTTCTAGTGGTCGGTATATCACTTGAGGGCTTCATCGGGTGTTATCCCCTTGAAGTGGACTTCTAGTGGTTGGAGCCATCTGCAGAGGTGAACGGTGCTTCCGAGCTGGTTTACGGCTGGAGGTAATTAGTGGTTTGCAGATGGCTAACTCGGTGTGTTCTTAAAAAAGGAATATCTGAAAGGGCTTCAAGGACTTCCTCTGCTCGGGTTAATGTTAACGTTAAATTGTTATTTACGTTTCTGACCCATGTTGGGTCATGTGAATTATTAGGAGGAATTCTCTGGTGGATTCCTAACTAGTTATCCGAAGGTTTCGGATTTAAATTGTTTTTATAAAACTGTAAAATTAATAAACGGCTGCTGTGGCCATTTCACATCCAACCTCGGTGTCACGTGTCTTTTCTAAAGGTGGGGGTGGGGGGATAAGATGGGTTAAAGGAAGGTTCGTTAACACACGACTCTACTTAGGCAGGTCAAGAAGGGGCTGGACGGAGCCTGCAGGGCTGAAGGGAAGCCTCCATGACCTCCCTGGTAGGGAAAGGGTTAACTTGTGAGGGAGAGTTGGAGGGAGTTGGAGGGGGTCAGGGAGGAGTCAGGGGGCCGTTGCTGCTCTTCCCGCTGTTTTCGGCATTGAGCCGGAAGCAGCGGAGGGAGTAACACAGTAAGGACAAGCTCCCACCCTCCCGCCCTTGGTTTGTTACGTGGTGGGTCTTTGCGTACGTCCATATAGGAGTGTTGTTTTTTATTTGTGTGCTTATCTAACATGTTTTTCCTTTTTTCCTGAGTAGGTTCTGGTGTCATGGCAGCTGGCGGGGGGAGTCCTTGAGGCCAGTCAGTACAAAATGGTGGGGGGGTCGCATCGGGGGTATGCGTCCCCCAAAAAAGGTACATGGTTGAAGACTTCATCGGGTGTTATCCCTTTGAAGTGGTCTTCTGGTAGAAGGTATATCACTTGAAGGCTTCATCGGGTGTTATCCCTTTGAAGTGGACTTCTAGTGGTCGGTATATCACTTGAGGGCTTCATCGGGTGTTATCCCCTTGAAGTGGACTTCTAGTGGTTGGAGCCATCTGCAGAGGTGAACGGTGCTTCCGAGCTGGTTTACGGCTGGAGGTAATTAGTGGTTTGCAGATGGCTAACTCGGTGTGTTCTTAAAAAAGGAATATCTGAAAGGGCTTCAAGGACTTCCTCTGCTCGGGTTAATGTTAACGTTAAATTGTTATTTACGTTTCTGACCCATGTTGGGTCATGTGAATTATTAGGAGGAATTCTCTGGTGGATTCCTAACTAGTTATCCGAAGGTTTCGGATTTAAATTGTTTTTATAAAACTGTAAAATTAATAAACGGCTGCTGTGGCCATTTCACATCCAACCTCGGTGTCACGTGTCTTTCCTAAAAGTGGGGGTGGGGGGATAAGATGGGTTAAAGGAAGGTTCGTTAACACACGACTCTACTTAGGCAGGTCATGCACACACACACACACATACATACTGCACACATACATACCTATATACATACTGCACATATACATACTGCACACATACATACATACATACATACATACATACTGCACACACATACATACTGCAGACATACATGCATACATATATACTGCCCACACGCTACATATACACATACTGCACACATACATACTGCACACACTGCACATACACATACTGGACACATACATATATCCATATTACACATACATACTGCACATACATACATACATACATACACACATACATACTGCACACATAGATACTGCACACATCCATACTGCACACAGACACACTGAATACATACATACATACATGCTGCACACATACATACTAAATGCATACATATATACTGCACACATACAAACATACTGCCCACACACTGCATATACACACAATGCACATATACACACTGCAAACATACACACTGCACACATACATACTGCTCACATACATACTGCACACATACATACTGCATACATATATACATACATACTGCACACATACATACATACATACTGCACACATACATACTGCACACACACATACTGCCCACACACTACATATACTCACACTGCACATATATATACTGCACACATACATAAATACTGCCCATGCACTACAGATACACACAATGCACATATACATACTGCACACATATACATACTGCACATATACATACATACATACACACATACATACTGCACACATACACACATAGATACTGCACACATCCATACTGCACACATACACACTGAATAAATAAATACATACATACATACATGCTGCACACATACATACTGAATAAATACATACATACATACATACTGCACACATACAAACATACTGCCCACACACTGCATATACACACAATGCACATATACACACTGCACACATACACACTGCACACATACATACTGCACACATACATACTGCATACATACATACATACATGCATACTGCCCACATACTACATATACACACATTGCACACATACATACTGCACACATACACTACACACACACTACATATATATACAAAATGCACACAAATATACACACGCACTCGCACAAATATTACATACACACACAAACTACATATACACACACATATAGAGCCATTACACACACACTACATACATACATACATACATACATACATTGAGTCACACTCCAGTCACCTCTTTGTCTTTAGACACATTGACACTTATCTCCTTCCTGTAGACTGCTTCTTCGGCAACTTCTGTCTCCTCTGACTTCTTCAGCACGGGGTGGTGCTCCAGTGCTGGGGGGAGGGGTGTACAGAGGGAGATTAGGAACTGAAGGGGCTATCAAGGGAGTACTGGGCTGTACAGGGTTTAGTAGACATTTTAGCAGCAGCAGCAGCTATGCAGGTCAGTGGTGCAGACACAGTGAAGGAGCCGGGTGCTGCTGACCTGTACAGCTGCTGGGCAGTGAATTAGATACAGAGCAAGCCACCAGGCAGGGGCTTCACATATCAGCAGTACAAGCTGAAGTAACGGCAGCCCAGCGTACTGCTCTGCATAGATTCTCCTGTGTCACCTGTCAGGTCCCAGCCAAGCCGCACTCTCTCCGCTGTCGGATTTCCTCCTCTCCGTTGTCCTCTCTGGCGGGTAGGAGGCCCCTGCTAGTCCTACAGACCAGACGTGGTGCGCGGAGGCTGGGAAGGCTGCTAACAATGTTCTACATGAGAGGTCATCACGCAGCCACAATTGGCATATGTGCAGCTCCTTGCACAACAAAAAAATATAGAAATCACGGACGCATTCTTTTTATTCCGGACAGTTTCCAAAAGTCCTCTCATTTCACGGACTGTCCATGAATTTCACGGACTGTCCATATATGGACAGTGATGCCGTGATGACAGCAGCGACAGCACCCGGCGGCCGAGTGGGCCCCCCCAAGGGTAATGGGCCCTGGAACTTGCCCGGGTTCGCCGGGTGCTGACGACGGCCCTGAGTATACCCACACATATATAAACACACACAGAGGCATAAATATATATACACTAACATAGAGACATATGTACACATATACACACACATACTGGAACATATACACACACACACACACACACACACACACACACACACAGACACATACATACAACACACATAGCAGAGGTCGTAGCTAGGTTCTCCAGTACCCGGGGCAAAGATTCAGTTTGGCGCCCCCCCCCCAACCTCTTTCCCAACATCTCCTTCCACCCTCGCCATGTTTGTTTTCTCTACCAATCAATGACGTGTCATTTATTTTCCAAATTTTTTTTATGTAACCCGAGCATAAAAACATTTGTACATTTTACAAGCAATATAGTTCTATACACAACACCAGAACCAAGCTCATTACATATGTACAGTTCCAGAACAAATCTCATTAGATATATACAGCACCAGAACCAAGCTCAGTACATGAATACAGGACCAGAACAAAGCTCAGTACAAATACATTTCAGTACAGAGATCATTTGCAAAGTCAGGTTAGCAGCTTCCAGTATGACCAGAATTATGGTAATCATATTCTGGGAGTTGCTTATACCCCAAAAAATAGTACCCTCCACCATCTGTAAAGATCATACAGTAATAATTAGGCTTCGTTCTCACCTGCATCGTGGTTCCGTTCATGGGTTCCGTCAGACCTTTCCGTCAGGGGAACCTACGAACGGAAACCAAACGGAAACCATAGCATTCTGTTACCATTTCAATGGTAACGCTTCCGTTGCTAATGGTTTCTGTTTGTCTCCGTTTCACAAGGTTTTCGTTTTATTGGCGGTATCAATAGAGTAGTCGACTGTATCCACCTATAATCTATCACATCTAACTTAGATGTGATGTATTACAGGTGGATCCAGCATGTCAGACACACAGGACACACAGGACCCGCTGACACTGAACCCATCAGTCCCACAGACCTGACAAGTTCAGTATTCAGCGTAGGATACAGCTTCTCTGTATACAGGTAACAGAGCAGCTGTATCTCAAAAAGTAAAAAGATTTTTTAATAAAAACTAATTATAAAGTTGCACAAAACACACTGACTGACATTTAAAAAAAAAAAAAGTTTCAAAAGGTGTTCATAACCTTTAACCCCTTCCCGACATTTGCCGTAAATGTACGTCATGGAAAGCATTGACTTCCCGCATCTTGCCGTACATATACGCCGAATGTTTGGGACCAGCTCAGAAGATGAGCCGGTGCCATCATCACCGGATCTCAGCTGTACTGTACAGCTGACATCCACCTGTAACGACAGGAACCGGAGCTAGCTCCGATCCCTGCCATTAACCCCTTCGATGCAGCAATCGAAAGCGATTGCTTCATCGTAGCGGTTACTAGCAGATCGCCAGCCCTGACAGGCAATCAGGACTGGCGACTGCTGTTATGGCAACAGGAGACACAATGGTCTCCTGCTCTGCCATTACGGAAGCCGATTTAGGCCCCGCCGGGAGGCGAAGCCTAATCGGCTTGCAGTCAGTGAATGACTGACAGATCTAATACATTGCACTACATAGGTAGTGCAATGTATTAAAAAAAAAAAAATCTGACCGTTGGACCTTCAAGTCCCCTAGTGGGACTTGAGAAAAAGTGTAAAAAAAAGTGCAAATAATAAAAGTTTGAAAACAATAAAAGTTTCAAGTAATCAAATAAAACCCAATCCCCCTTTTACTCTTATCAAGTCCTTTATTATTGAAAAATAATAATAAACCATATGTATTTGATATCGCCGCGACCGTAACGACCAGAGGTATCAAAATATTATATTATTTATTGCACGCGGTGAACAGCGTAAAAAAAACCCGTAAAAAACGTTACCAGAGTTTCTGTTTTTTTGTCACTTTGCCCTACAAATGTTAGAATAAAAAGTGATCAAAAAGTCGCACGTATCCAAAAATGGTACCTATAAAAACTATAGCTCGTCCCGCAAAAAACAAGCCCTCATACACCTCCGTCGACAAAAAAATTAAAAAGTTATGGTTCTCACAACTTGGCGACAGAAAAAATACATTCTTTTTACAAAAGTAATTTTATTGTGCAAAAAGTTGTAAAACATAAAAAAGTCCTATAAAATAGGTATCGCCGGAATCGTACTGACCCGCAGAATAAAGTTAACATGTAATTTATAACGCATGGTGAACGCTGTATAAAAAAAAAGACAAAAGCTGTGCCAGAATTGCATTTTTTTGTTTACCTGGCCTTCCAAAAAATAGGATAAAAGGTGATCAAAGAGTTGCATGTACCCCAAAATGGTACCAATAATAACTACAGCTCGTCCCGCAACAAACCAGTCCTCATACCGCTACGTCTATGAAAAATAAAATTAGTTATGGCTCCAATAAGTCAGGAAATAAAAAAATATGCAGTTGTGCCCGAGGGGAACATTTCTTCTGTTTGAAGAGGCGATTTATCAAGGACCTAAAATTAGGGAACCAGGAAAGGGAGGGCCCAAACATATCCGCTGGAAGCGACAGTGCCCGTATTATACCAGGACAACACTTCCTAGCAAAATTCCCCAAACTACAAAGGCGCGGAGTGTGGATCAAAAGGGGGATAATAAAGGACGCCATATATCAGTGCGACACCAGCCTGTGCAGAAATGATTGTGTCACAGCGTAACACACATCTATGGATCATTTTATTGTTTTTTTTTACCCCATTATTATACCACCTGACTATGCCCCTTATATACTCCGCCCGGCTTACATATGCCCTACATTATAAACGGAAACACCAGTAAGACTCCAAACAAAACTACTACCAAGCAAAATCCACGCTCCAAAAGCCAAATGGCGTTTCCTCCCATCTGAACCCTACAGCGTCCCCAAACAGCAGTTTCCTTCCACATATATGGCACCGTCATACCCGGGAGAACCCTTTTAGCAATTTTTGGGGTGTGTGTCTCCAGTGGCATAAGCTGGGCACTACATATTTGCCACTGAATGGCATATCTAGGGAAAAATATAAATTTTTAATTTGCACCATCCACAGCGCATTCATTTATGGAAAAGACCTGTGGGGTGAAAATGCTCACTACACCCCTTAATAAATGCATTGAGGGGTGCAGTTTCCATAATGGGGTCACTTCCCAGGGGTTTATTTTTATTATTTCACATCTGAGCCTCTGCAGTTGTGAACCAATACTTTGTAAATCGCCAAATTAGGCCTCAATTTTACATGGTACGCTTTCACTCCTGAGCCTGGTCGACTGTCCAGGCAAGAGATTAGGGCCACATGTAGGGTGTTTCTAAAACCAGGAAACCCAGCATAATAATTAGAGAGCTGTCTTGTTATGGTGGCACAAGCCGGGCACCACATATTGTCCACATATCTGTGGAAAAAATCCCATTTTCACTCTGCAACATCGAGTTCACACTAATTTCTACAAAACACCTGCAGGGTTAACATGCTCACTACACCCCTAGGTAAATGCATTGAGGGGTGTAGTTTCCAAAATTGGGTCGCTTCTGGGGGGTTTCCACTGTTTTGGGCCCACAGGCGCCCAGAAACCAATCCAGCAATGGTCCTTCCCTTCTGAGCCCTGCCGTGTGCCCAAACAGCAGTTTATGACCACATATGGGGTATTGCCGTACTCGGGAGAAATTGCTTTACAAATGTTGGGTTCTTTTTTTTCCTTTATTTGTTGTGAAAATGAAAAAAAATTGCGCTAAAGCTACGTCTTATTGAAGAAAAAGGATTGTTTTTATTTTCACTGCCCAATTCTAATAAATTCTATGAAACATCTGTGGGGTCAAAATTCTCACTACGCCCCTAGATAAATTCCTCAAGAGGTGTAGTTTCCTAAATGGTGTCACTTTTTGGGCGTTTTCATTGTTTTTTCCCCTCAGGGGCTTTGCAAATGTGACATGGCCGCCGCAAACTATTCCTGCTCAATGTGATCTCCAAAAGCCAAATAGTGCTCTTTCCCTTCTAAGCCAAGCCGTGTCTCCAAACAGCCGTTAATTACCACATGTGGGGCATTTTTTTACTCGGGAGAAATTGCTTTACAAATTTTGTGGTGCTTTTTCTCCTTCAGTCCTTGTGGAAATGAGTAAAAATAAGCTAAACCTACATTTTCTTTGAAAAAATTTTGATTTTTCTTTTCAGGGCCTACTTCCAATAATTTCTGCAAAAAAACTGTGGGGTCAAATCGCTCACTATACCCCTAGATAATTTCCTCAATGGGTGTAGTCTCCAAAATGGGGTCACTTGTGGGGGTTTCCACTGTTTTGTCTCCTCAGGGACTTTGTAAATGTGACATGGCCTCCGCAAACCATTCCTGCTAAATGGGAACTCCAAAAGCCAAATGGCACTCCATCCCTTTGAAGCCCTGCCGTGTGTCCAAACAGCCGTTTATTACCACATGTGGGGTACTGTTTTACTCGGGAGAGATTGGTTTACAAATTTTACGGTGCTTTTTCTCCTTCAGTCCTTGTGGAAATGAGAAAAAATTAGCTAAACCTTCATTTTCTTGGAAAAAATTTAGATTGTCATTTTCAGGGCCTACTTCCAATAATTTATGCAAAAATTATGTTGGGTCAAAACGCTCACTATACCCCTAGATAATTTCCTCAATGGGTGTAGTTTCCAAAATGGGGTCACTTGTGGGGGGTTTCCACTGTTTTGTCCCCTCAGGGGCTTTGTAAATGTGACATGGCCTCTGCAAACCATTCCTGCTAAACTTGAGCTCCAAAAGCCAAATAGCGCTCTTTCCCTTCTCAGCCCTTCTCTAACCGTTTATTACCACATGTGGGGTATTGTTTTACTCGGGAGAAATTGCTTTACAAATTTTGTGGTTCTTTTTCTCCTTCAGTCCTTGTGGAAATGAGAAAAAATTAGCTAAACCTACATTTTCTTTGAAAAAAATGTAGATTTTTATTTTCAGGGCCTACTTCCAATAATATCTGCAAAAAAACTGTGGGGTCAAAACGCTCATTATACTCCTAGATAATTTCCTCAATGGGGGTAGTCTCCAAAATGGGGTCACTTGTGGGGGGGGGGGGGTTTCCACTGTTTTGTCCCCTCAGGGGCTTTGTAAATGCAACATGGCCTCCGCAAACCATTCCTGCTAAATGTGAACTCCAAAAGCCAAATGGCGCTCCATCCCTTCTAAGCCCTGCCGTGTGTCCAAACATCTGTTTATTACCACATGTGGGGTACTGTTTTACTCGGGAGAAATTGCTTTACAAATTTTGTGCTGCTTTTTTTTCCTTCAGTCCTTGTGGAAATGAGAAAAAATTAGCTAAACCTACATTTTCAGGGCCTAATTCCAATAATTTCTGCAAAAAACCTGTGGGGTCAAAATGCTCACTATACCCCTAGATAATTTCCTCAATGGGGGTAGTTTCCAAAATGGGGTTACTTGTGGGGGGTTTCCACTCTTTTGTCCCCTCAGGGGCTTTGTAAATGTGACATGGCCTCCGCAAACCATGACTAGCCTAAGTGGAGTCATGTGCTGATTAACCATTTTACCTTTATTCCACTTCTTTCGCCCCCTTCCCAATAAAGACACATGACAACCGAGGTTGGATGTGAAATGGCCACAGCAGCCATTTATTTATTTAACATAAATTAAATGCAATTTAATCCGAAACATTCGGATAACTCTTTTAGGAATTCGACCAGAGAATTCCTACTATAATTCACATGACCCAACGTGGGTCAATTAACACTAAACAGAGCAGGGGAAGTCCTTGAAGCCATTTTTTCTGATTTCCTTTAAATTAGCCATCTGCAAACCACCACCAACTATTTACCTCCAGCCGTAAACCAGCTCGGAAGCACCGCTCACCCCTGCAGATAGCTCCAACCACCAGAAGACCACTTCAAAGGGATAACACCCTATGAAGTCTTCAAATGATCTACCATTTTGGGGGACGCATACCCCCGATGCGACCCCCCCCACCATTTTGTACTGACCAACCTCAAGGACTCCCCCCGCCAGCTGCCATGACACCCGGACCTGCTTAAAAGAAATAAAACAAACACAAGTTACATAAGCATACTTCAAAACACGAAAACAGATAAACCCACACCCTGATCTCATAACCGGACCTAATTCAGGGCGGGTGGGTGGGAACTAATTTTTCTTGTTTCTCCTCCCGCTGCTTCCGGCTCAATGCCGAAAACAGCGGGAGGAACAGTTACCACACCCCGGCTCCTGCCCACTCCCCCTCCTACTTCACCCACCTGTCTTCCTATTGGTTGAACCCTCCCTCCTACGGCAGTCATGGAGGCTTCCCGTTAAGCCCTCCGTGCTGCCGTCCAGCCTCTGCTTGACTAGCCTAAGTAGAGTCATGTGCTGATTAACCATTTTACCTTTATTCCCCTTCTTTCGCCCCCTTCCCAATAAAGACACGTGACAACCGAGGTTGGATGTGAAATGGCTACAGCAGCCGTTTATTTATTTAACATAAATTAAATGCAATTTAATCCGAAACATTCGGATAACTCTTTTAGGAATTCGACCAGAGAATTCCTACTATAATTCACATGACCCAACGTGGGTCAATTAACACTAAACAGAGCAGGGAAAGTCCTTGAAGCCATTTTTTCCGATTTCCTTTAAATTAGCCATCTGAAAACCACCACCAACTATTTACCTCCAGCCGTAAACCAGCTCGGAAGCACCGCTCACCCCTGCAGATGGCTCCAACCTCCAGAAGACCACTTCAAAGAGATAACACCCTATGAAGTCTTCAAATGATGTACCATTTTGGGGGACGCATACCCCCGATGCGACCCCCCCACCATTTTGTACTGACCAACCTCAAGGACTCCCCCCGCCACAGCGAAACAGGCCTTGACCACCTCAAGCCTGTGAGTCCCTCCAAACCACCACCGCCCTCTCAATTCCTTCTGCTAAAGCCGGGCTCCACATATCAATTCCAACCTCGGTCAAATGTACCCCATCACTTCTCCAATAATTACCGACCCCTGACTCCAAATCCTTGTGACGAACACAAATGACCCCATGCTTAGCAACAAAACGTGACACCGCGTAGTTTACCTTAATGCAGCCTTTGTTAACCCTTTCGACCGATCTTGCCAAACGCCAAAACTTCCTCGGAACGATGTCCGACCAAACAATCACCAGTTGAGGATAAGATACCCATAAACTCAATAGATCGTGTTTAATATCCCGCACTAACTCGCGAAACGGGCGCACCCCCAGATCATTCCCCCCCACATGTAACACCAGAAACTCCGGAACCCTGTCTAACTGAGAGTATGTCTGAAACTCAGCAAGTACCCGGCTCCACAACATACCTCGGAAGCCCAGCCAGTGTACAACCGCATCGTGCCGCGGAATGCGAAGCTGGCGGCCATCTGGGCGAACGTGAGCCCGCAATGCCCCCCAGTGCACAAAAGAATGTCCTAAAATCCACACTAAGCAAGGTTGATGATCTGAAAAGAGAAACAAAACCGCACATGTCAAACAATCAAAACACCTGACCGACTCACAACAAATGAGGGTGCACATAAGTCCGAAACCTATTGGACTCCCACCGGCCTATGCGCCGCACACCCTCGTCATCCAGCCCCCACCGCCCCGCTTCAGTAGCAGCGCCAATCCTGAACGAGTGAGACGAGTAATACCCCTGCCCTACGCCAACCGCAGTCAAGCATTTTTTAAACACTGCACCAAATTGATACCTGGACAAAAACGAGCCATTATTATGACGGAGCAATGGCGCCTCAGGCCCCCCAACCAGTGGCTTAAAAACCGCCATACAAGCGACTGGACACATTGCCGACCCTGGGAGGGCAAACAACACTATCCGCTTACCCCGACCTGCTTGATCAGTCTTGGACCGCTGCAAAAACAACTCAAATCTATCCTCATATAGACCCACATCAGCCTGTCGCAATCCCCCAGCTCTAGCCGCACTAGGAGAAACCAACTCCCCAATTCTGAGTGCTCCGAAAAACGCGAGGGAAAAAGCCAACCGGAACAAAACTACCTCATCAGGCAAATTACAAACAGCCCCCAGCGATGCACCCAACGACCCAAGCAGGGAAAAAGAAACGGGTCACCTCTGATCTGCTACCGCCCTACCCCAACGCAGACCTTTTAAAGCTTGCCGTACTAAAAAATGTTTTGTCACATCCTGGAAACCCCGTAATTTGAATCCAAACGCCAAACCAGCAACAAAACGATTCACTTTTGCCGGGGAAAACCCCGCCTCCCCAGCATCCCCCAACCAGTACAATAACGCCACCAACCTGTCTTGCGCCGTGCTGACGTTACCCAACACTCTTACCCACTCCTCCCACTGCTGCCAACACGCCGAATAAGCGCTCCACGTCGAGCTAGCCAATAACCTTTCAATCAACCGTTCCACGGGACCGAAATCAGACCCCAGAGATGTTCCGGGCAAGCCAAACCGACCAGCTCCGCTCCCGCTGCCATTTGCCGAAAACGATCCCACTGCGAGTGAGAAAGAGCATCAGCAATACCATTGTCCTCCTGCATACGCGCCAAAACCACCAGACGCTGCCGCGTCAGTAAACAGTTCCAACTCTCCCATCTCCTGTACCTGCGACATCCACAATGATCTACCATTATACTGCCCAAGGAACTCATCCCAGACCCGCAGGTCCGCCCTGTGATCCCCACCAATCCTCACAAAATAATGGGGCGCCCGAATCCCCACCGTCGCTGACGCCAACCTCCTGCTAAAAACTCTACCCATTGGCATAATTCGATAGGCAAAGTTCAACTTTCCAAGCAGCGACTGAAGATCGCGCAACGTGATCTTCTTCAATTGACAAGCCCGCCTGACCTCCTGTCGCAATGGCAATAATTTATCCTCAGGCAGCCTGCACTCCATTGCCACCGAATCAATTTGGATCCCCAAAAAACAGATGGTAGATACCGGGCCCTCTGTCTTTCCAGGCGCCAAAGGGAATCCGAAATCCGTCGCAACCTTCTGCAAGGAATACAATAAATTCCCGCAAACCGGGGACCCGCTAGGGCCTACGCACAAAAAATCATCAAGATAATGTATTAAGGAATCGACCCCGGCCACACCCTTCGTCACCCACTCCACGAAGCTACTAAACGCCTCGAAGTATGCGCAAGAAAGGGAGCACCCCATTGGAAGACACCTATCAACATAAAACCCCCCGTTCCAGAAGCAACCCAACAGCCGTTGGCTATCTGGATGTACCGGCAGCAAGCGAAAGGCCGACTCAATGTCAGTTTTTGCCAACAACGCACCGGGCCCCGCCTCCCGCACTAACGCCACCGCTTTGTCAAACTAAGTGTAAATAACCGAACATAACTCGTGATCTATCCCATCGTTCACCGACACTCCCCTGGGAAACGACAAATGCTGTATCAACCGGAATTTGTGAGGCTCCCGCTTTGGCACAACTCCCAAGGGTGATACCACTAGATTCTCAATCGGCGGCTCATCAAAAGGACCGGACATCCGACCCAAAGACACCTCTTTCAAAAGCTTTTCTGAAACGACCGCCGAGTGCAGATAAGCTGACTTAAGGTTGCGCCGTGTCACCGGAACCTCATATGGAGGAGGGGGATAACAAAACCAAACAAAAACCCCTCGTAAATTAACGTGGCCACAACCCTATCCGGATATTCACTTAGATACGGGGGCATCCTTTCCACCCTCACCGGCGACCGCCCCTTGACCAACTGAAGCGGACTGAGGGCCTGACCGCCTACCCTTCCGCATACATTTTGAGGACCCGTGTGAGGAGCCATTGCACTCCGAACAGACATGCTTAAATTTACAGGTGGCCCCGAACTTACACTGGCCATCGTTGAATTGCCAGCAGAACCCCAGTTTTGACCCGGAACCTTGCCCGGATTGACTAGACTGGCACCCTTGGCCAACACTCCCGGGAAAGGACTGCTTAGCCTGCGCCGTAACCCGCAACCACAACGCAATATCCTTTTGATCCCACCGGATCGCCGTCGGGACCGCCTTCCGCTGGCGAAATTGCTCATCATACCGCAACCACGCCTGGCCCCTGTACGCCCGATAGGCCTCCCCGATGGCATCAAAGTAACAAAACAACGCCGAGCAATTTTCCGGCGCCTTTTCCCCGATCACACTTGCCAAAATAGCGAAAGCTTGCGACCAGTTGGCGAACGTCTGCGGGATAAGCCTATACCGCCGGCGTTCTTCTTCCTCTTTCTTACTCTCGTCCCGCTTGCCCTTATCCAAATTGAACTTTGCAAGCGGCAGAAGAGAAAATATCTCCACGTATTCATCCTTCCAAATCCGTTTGCGTACCTCTTGCTTCAGGTGAGCCCCTAACGGGCCCTCGAAACAGACGTAAACCTCGCCCCGAGCGCGATCATCAAGCCGAATCCTATCCCCATCCTTCAGCGCCTCGGTTTGGACCGACACTGCTACCGCTTCCTTTGCCACCCCCGGGACCTCCCCGACCATGGGCCCTTCCCATACCAACACAGGAGACCCAGCCGGCGCTACCGGCGCCGCTGTCCTATTTAAGCGACCGACTAGCTCGCGCAAACAACCCACTAAATCTGTTAAACCATCGCGCCCGGCAACGCCACTACCGACAGCCGCTACCCCGCTCGCTGAACCACCCCCAACACCCGACATGAAAATTGCTGGATACGGTAACGTAGGAGTTACACACTCACCAGGCTGCCCTGGCGCTGTATTCCCGCCAGCCGGAAAATCCTGACCGCGATGCGACTCATCCAGCTCTCAATCTTCCAAATCCTCTCTCGCCGCCGACTGGTAC
This sequence comes from Rhinoderma darwinii, assembly GCF_050947455.1. NCBI lineage: Eukaryota > Metazoa > Chordata > Amphibia > Anura > Rhinodermatidae > Rhinoderma > Rhinoderma darwinii. The sequence continues at coordinate 50,298 of NW_027462462.1, forward strand.
TCGCACCGACATCTACGACACGGGGATCCCGGCACGCTGACCGATGGGCCGGCAACCTGCCGCCCGACCGCAGGGACCCAGACTTCCGACCGGACCTGTTGCCTCGTCGTCTTCGCTGATCTTGGCGTCCTCACCGATGCTCTCGAGGAAGCCTGCCCCCTGGCCAGAACATCACCATGCGGGGCGGCCATCTACTGCCCTCCGAACACAGCAGCTGAAGGCAGGGGTGTGACATGGAGCCCGGCCTGCGACTCCTTGGTAACCGCCGAGCCCCGTCGCGGCTGGGGATTCCTGCCAGGACGCAGGCCCTGGGAGGAAGCGCCCGTCCCAGCAGCCTGGCCTGCAGCGTCCCTTGAAGGGCTCCCCCTGCGACGCCGGGCCCGCGGGGCCATGTCTGGACTAAGGCGCTCTGGTGGGCGAGTTCTACGGGAGCGGCGGGGTGACCTAGCCTGAGCAGCCGCCGCTCCCCCCGAAGCCCTCTGCTTTATTACAGCAGGGGCAGACATCAACAGCTCTCCCCCCACCGCTGTATCCCCATCGTCTAAGAGGGGAGCGGGGGAGGGGAGCGCATCAGCGCGGGCTGCCGACCCATGCGCTGATGAGCAATGACGTCCGCCGGTGCTGTTCTCGCGCCTCCCATTAAATAACGCTATATTGTAATAGTTCAGACTTTTACGCATGCAGCAATACCAATTTTGTTAACTTTTTTTATTTTTTACATTACTTTAGGGGGAAAATGGGAAAAGGTTTTTTTAACTATTTGTTTTTAATTTTTTTCACTACTAAAAACTTTTTTGCACTTTTTTTACACACTTTATTAGCCTCCCTAGGGGATTTGAACTGGCGATCATACTAACGTATTGCAGTATATTGTCATTTTTACAGGCTTAAAGAGGCTCTGTCACCAGATTTTGCAACCCCTATCTGCTATTGCAGCAGATAGGCGCTGCAATGTAGATTACAGTAACGTTTTTATTTTTAAAAAAACGAGCATTTTTGGCCAAGTTATGACCATTTTTGTAATTATGCAAATGAGGCTTGCAAAAGTCCAAGTGGGTGTGTTTAAAAGTAAAAGTCTAACTGGGCGTGTATTATGTGCATACATCGGGGCGTTTTTAATACTTTTACTAGCTGGGCGCTGTGAAGAGAAGTATCATCCTCTTCTCTTCAGAACGCCCAGCTTCTGGCAGATCACGCTGTGACGTCACTCACAGGTCCTGCATCGTGACGGCCACATCGGCAGCAGAGGCTACAGTTGATTCTGCAGCAGCATCAGCGTTTGCAGGTAAGATCGACTTACCTGCAAACGCTGTTGCTGCTGCAGAATCAACTGTAGCCTCTGGTGCCGATGTGGCCGTCACGATGCAGGACCTGTGAGTGACGTCACAGATCTGCACTGTCACAAGCTGGGCGTTCTGAAGAGAAGAGGATGTTACTTCTCATCAGAGCGCCCAGCTAGTGAAAGTATTAAAAACGCCCCGATGTACGCACCTAATACACGCCCACTTGGACTTTTACTTTTAAACACACCCACTTGGACTTTTGCAAGCCTCATTTGCATAACTACAAAAATGGTCATAACTTGGCCAAAAATGCTCGTTTTTTTTAAATAAAAACGTTACTGTAATCTACATTGCAGCGCCTATCTGCTGCAATAGCAGATAGGGGTTGCAAAATCTGGTGACAGAGCCTCTTTAAGTTAAGTGAAGGCTGCTCTGGGTGCCATCATTAGGCCCATGAGCTGCCATTACAATCATTGTCACCCCCTGATCTAACTGGGGGGGTGATGAAATGTGAGAGGGGGCCGCCCCCCTTTTTTCAATGCCTCAGATGCTCGCGATCGACCGCAGCATTTGAGGGGTTAAACAGCTAGGAACAGCACGATCACTGCTCCCGACTGTTAGTCCCGGGTGTCCACTGTAAAACACAGCCGACACACGCAGCATATGGAGCGCACTCTAAACATCACCACCCGCACCCGGATGTAATAGCACGTCACGGTGCACAAAGGGGTTAATGTTCTCTTTTACGCAAAAATAATAATTGCAAGAAATTGGATGGCTGGTAAATCCCCAATTGTTATGGATTGGTTGAAGTTGGTTAAGAGAATTAAAGAATATGAGAAAATAAGAGCAGACAAGAAAAATTGTATAAAAAAGTGGGAGGAAATATTGGGGATATGGAATTGATTGGTGTTCTATAGGAAGGTATAATTATTATTTTATCATAAGAAGGTTATAATATTATGGTACTTAATGATCTTTGGGGTGGAAGGGGGATGGGATTGGGGAGCTATATGTTGCCTGATGTAAATTGTGCAGATAAATTGTTGAGCATTATGATATTTATAATCACTGGATATTGAAATGTTGTAATGTTTTTATTACTGAAATTCAATAAAGATATGTGAAAAAAAACAAAAAACATTTGATGTGTGTTAGAATGTAAGGTAAGTGTGAGGTCATCAGTGATGTCATAATTCACCTTCTCTATAAAAGCTGCAGATCAGTCACATTCCGTTGAGCCGCTATAGACCAATAGTTTCTTGCTTTTTGGTACGTCGCTCTCACTTGACTTTTTCTTGAGTCCTGTGACTTCTAGAAATCTTGCTTTATCCAGAAGCTTCAGATCCACGATTCAAAGGTAAGAGGAGAACATGTAGAATGTTTCTTGTGAAGTAATGCAGCGAGTTCCATGTGCTGCCCCTGTAAGAATGTTTCTCTTTCACCCTCTTACTGGGTTAGATTCTAAGGTCAGGCGCAATAAATGAAATACAAGATTGAGTGTATGAAAATGTATATTTTATAAAGAGTGAAACTTTACAGAGACACTTTTTCCTTATCATCAACAATTACATGACAGGTTATAGTTACCATCCATGGTCTCCCCACACTCCAGGAAGTCTCCTTTCCAGTATGTCCCTCCTCAAGTGGCCTCCCAAGTGGCTGCCCTCATGTCATGCTTGGGTCTTTTATGCCCCCTTGTCTGCCCCTCTTAGAGACAAATAGTGTGACCTTCCTGATAAAAAGAACTTCCCCCCTCATGTAACATGCGGATATAGAATACTGGTGCCACTTATCAACCACCTTTAGCATTTATGACATCCTGAGTTTGTCCATGGGTAAGACTGGGTTCACACTACTGGTTAGCACCTGTAAGAGATACCTGTGAACCTCGGGGTCATTTATTGTGAGAATCAGGGTAAACAATAGGAATCTTGCAAACTGATGAGACACATTTCATTAAGAAACGCAACTATACCCATGATCCTCCATCTTTGATTTACCCAAATAAAATATCCTATATAATATTACATATAATCTTATATGTGGCTTTCATTTTCTGAAACCTTTAAATTCTTACACCACCAGAGGGCGCAGTGTAGAGGAGTGCCGCTGTCTCCTCTGGCTGCACTGTCCTGTCTCTGCCTTGGGAGGGCGCTCTTCATGCAGTTATCACATGTTTATTGGGGAGGGGGCTGATAATTGAGGACAGAGAAGTCTAGAATCTATTTTCTTTTTGGAAGATGATTTAGAAACAAGTAACCACACAATGATTTCTCGCCTCAGCAGATTTGTGGATATGAAGATCATGAATAGAAAACATCAGACATTCTGTGTGGACACAAATCAAGAGCTCAGAAATGCTTTGGACACCTGGGATTTGGTGGAAGAAGACGTCTTAGGAGCCTGTGTCCCTTATTTCATCCAGGAGAAGGTGGCTGAAGATCTCTTCACTTATACGGATGTGTTTCAGAAAGCCATTCTGAGTAGCCTGTTACCATCTCAATACAACGCCGCCATGTGCCGCTTCTTCATCAGAGTCATTCAGTACAGAAGAGACGCGGCACACTACCTGAAGGAATATATAATCAATGTGCTATGTGAGCACTTGAAGGTGGAGTACATGAAGGGACAATACTATTCCTACGCCATGACTAAGAAGGTTATTGTCTGGCTGAGCATCCTCCATCTTGAAGCGGTGGTCGGGGAACTGAGATACAACATCGTTTATGAGGATTTCAATGCTGCCATTGTCGACACTTTGACAGAAGTGACATCTCTGTGTGCTACAGTCATCATGCCACACATCTTGGACATGCTGCCAGTGCTGGGCCAAGTGGTCAAAAATGCTCCTGACCAACTATCTAAGGAGACGTTGTGCTATGCTATAAGACGTTTATGCGGCAGCATCCAAGAATATATTGTGAAGGGTGGCAGCTGCAAAGTGCAACTTATGAAGGCCATAAGCAACATGAAGGCCAACATTTCCACCTGGTTGCCTGATGTCCATGCTGAGCTTCAAGACTCCACCAAAGTTGCCCTGGAATTCTTTACTGTACCCGAATCATCGGAAAACCAGCCGACCGAGCCAGGCAATGACGAGTTACAGACCCTTCCTCACGCCGAGCTCCTAGAAAAGTACAGGGAGCAATTTGCTGCGGAGAATAAGGAACTGGAAGATACAGAGAAGCAGCGTATTGGGATGAACATGCTTGTGACATCTCTGGTATCTGGCAGGAAAATAACAAAAGATTTCCTTCAGTTTCTGCTCAATGCCCTGAAGAATGCGGACCCAAAGGCCAAAATGACAGCAGCTATGTTCTTCAATGAGGCTTTGAAGCATCCAAGACTTATAAAGCAGAAATACCAAGAGTGCGCAATCCAACATCTGCTGAAGATCATAGAAGAGGACGATAACATCTTGTGCAGCATCGCCATGGAGGCACTGGGGAATGCCACCACCGGAGCTACAAGACTGGTGGAGAGCTACAAGAATAAGATCATTGCCCACATGGAGTTTAGACTATCAAAAACCAGCAGCATCAAGATCATCATGGCGGCACTGAGGGCGCTGTCCTCCATTATCAGACGCCTGAAGCTTTCTGTCCTCAGTAAACAATTCATTAAAATATCCCGGGAGCATATGGACTATCCGGATGGAGAAGTCCAGATTGCGGCCATAAACCTGTTAAGGGATCTGACAGAGAGCTGCCGCCTTCTGCTATTTGGATATTTTACAGACAAAGTCAGGAGCTGTATACCAACTTTACTCCTGAAATTACATAGTGACAACCAGGAGATAGTAGCAGCCAGTACTTCATCTCTGCAGAGCTGCCTCTCCTACATCAAAGGAGCCAACATTTGGGGATTTTTCCGGACGGAAATCTCTCCAAACATCAATGACCTGAAATCCATCTACAGCTGTCTGGCTCATAACCACCCAAAATTGATGAAGACCATGCTCCTCCAGATCCCAAGCGGTCTGGTCAACTCAGAGGACAAGGAGGCTGTAGTCAGACATGTTGAATTTCTTAAAGATGCCATCAACCATGATGTCATGTAAGACCTGGACTTATATAGTCTCAGCCTAGCTCTGGCCACACTGCACTGCGAAGGCTTCTCATGTAATATCAGAAAAGCCAATGAAAGGGCCGTCTCCATTCTGGCCACCAAGTGGTTTTACATCGGCAGTGCCAACAAATAAAATGCATTTATCAGGGATGAACCGCTGAGGACAGAGACATCAAGGTTGTAGATCACTTCCCCATGTACTATCCAATGGTTGTGAACATCAATATCAGCTGTCAAGACTTGAACATCAATATTAACATCTAGGGGGCAGAGCTAGCAGTCTGACTTGCGAACGAGCCTCAGGCCTACATCGAGGAGTGTGAACAAGGTGCAGACTCACCGGCCGGTGGAGTCCAGCGATGCCAGTTATCCGTCAACATTAGATGACGGAGACCAAGGACTTAGCTGGCGAGACAGACTATACAGTCAGTGTATGGGCAGCATGGTGGTGCAGTTTGGGGAAAATGCCCGTCATCAGATCATAGAGACGGTGTATAATAACAACTCCACATATAATATACAGATGTAATGACACGTCAAAAAATAAAAGTCTACTCTGTTTTATATTGAAATTAATGGGTGTGCAGCCTGCAAGTGACTGAAGCTAATAAAAAGTATAGAGCACTCATTGTTTTTTATTGTAGACTAGATACTTGAATTTTTTACACTGAGATTCATATCGTAAAAGGTTTTTAAGCGGGTCACAAATGGTACAAAAGGTACACAAGAATAGAGGCCGAGCTGCAGTTCTGCTGAACGGCCGCTATGCAGTGGTCGGAACCATCTGCTTCCGGCAGTGTTGTCCAGTGCCCGGAGGCAGCTGGACTGGCAGATCGGTGCGGGGTCTCGTGTAGTAACGATTGTTTTCCCCATACATTACTGATGATTGCTCCTTGTGATACGCTGTATCGTCGATTGGCGCTGGTTTTAATGGTCAGTATCGGGACATCTAAAAGGACCTTTATTTCCTCAGACACCACCATAATTAGGCATTGGAACCAACCCTTCCACCTTAGCGGGTAAAGATTAACCATCTAAAAGGTTCACTATATACACATAAGGGCTAAAGGTGAAAACACAGAGGTGCTCACCATATATCCAGCGTATAACTGTGTCCTCCAAATCTTAGGAGTGCATGGAGCAGGAGTTGTTCTAGATAACCCAGACACGTTCATACCATTTTAGACAATGAATCGACATATCGCAAACTTGTGGCGAAACCAAGCACCACATGTAAAGAACCTTTAAAAAATCTGCTAGAAGAAGGAATTGAATTAGAAGTATTAGCCAAGAAACAGGCTGAATACTTACTGATATAATTCCCTATTGTTCCCATATTCCATGGGATGCCAAAAATCCATAACTTTTCATGGTCTTGAAACTTGGGTTATCTGTGACATAGTTGGCTAGTACTCCTGCAAACAGTCCTTCCATCAGGGTAGTACCGCTGGTAATACTGTCAGGGGCCTGGCCACAAAAGTAAAATAAAGGGGGCAGCTGCCGCTCATCAAGGTTATGATCAGCGGTAATTGGTTTGTAGAAAGGAATGGGACCCATGCAGGGGCCAGAAGCAGCGGCTAGCTCTGCAACTTGGTGAGTGACTCTGTTTTAAAGCAGCAGATTCAGTTTAATTATTTTTTTATGTTGCCCCTTCTCTCCCACCTTCCCACCGGTCTCTCTCCCCTTCCCACCGGCCTCACTCCCCTTTCCACCGGTCTCTCTCCCCTTCCCCTCCCCAGACCCCGGTCAAGCGTCATATCCACTCTGGCCCAACTCCCGCCTCGGCCACCTTCCGTTCTCTTAGCCTACTCCTCCGCCCGCTCACAGAGTCCCTGGCACTTTGCGTCCTGCTCCCATCCCACGACTTTCCGTTGCCACCTCTCCAAATCCCCTAATAATGGGGGACCCAGATGTATTTCCTCAAATGGATTCCACTGACTGTATGAAGCCCAGAAATTTCTGATGGCGGGCCTGCCTGCATACCACATATTCCGGCAATCAAGGCAATGGAATTCCATTTGCGGAAATACACCAGGTATTCCAAATATCTACAAGAATTTATTTTAATGTGAGTGGAGTATCTGCGCTCACATAATTACTTCTGCCTTGATAGTGTTATTTTATTGCAGATAGAAGACGCCCTGATGGGGTCAAAATTCTCCCTCTCCATGGACAATTTGTTTATGACATGGTGGGAGAACAACATTTTTTCAGCCAATAATCCCTTTTACGAGTGGATTGTGTGGAATGGACGATACATCGATGACTTTTTTTTTGTTTAGGGGTCGTGATGTGGCGTCTGTACCACCATTTATGGAATACAATAAAACCAATATATTTAATTTACAATGTTACAGGCTCGGCATCCATGGATTTTGTTACCTTCTTTGAGATTATGTTACAGGGGAATTGTAATACAGAAAAGGAATAATTTTGTGAACCCTCTTCGGGCACACAAAATTGTTGCTAATTAACATCCCCCATATGTCTACTTTAGTTTGGCATTGTTTTTTGAACATCCTTTTATTTTTCTATGACATCACAAGGCTTAGAACTTTAGCAGCAATTTCTCACATTTTCAAGAAAATTTCAAAAGGCCATTTTTACAGGGACCAGTTCAGTTGTGAAGTGGCTTTGAGGGCCTTATATATTAGAAACCCCCAAAAAGTCACCCCATTTTAAAAACTTCACCCCTCAAAGTATTCAAAACAGCATTTAGAAAATGTCTTAACCCTTTACACATTTCACAGGAATTAAAGCAAAGTAGAGGTGAAATTTACAAATTTCATATTTTTTTGCAGAAATACATTTTTAATACAATTTTTTTTTATAACACAGAAGGTTTTACCAGAGAAATGCAACTCAATATTTGCTGCCCAGTTTCTGCAGTTTTAGGAAATATCCCACATGTGGCCCTAGCATGCTACTGGACTGAAGCACCGGCCTCAGAAGCAAAGGAGCACCTAGTGGATTTTGGGGCCTTATTTTTGTTAGAATACATTTTAGGCGTCATGTCAGGTTTGAAGGGCTCTTGCGGTTCCAAAACAGTCAAAATCCCCCAAAAGTGACCCCATCTGGGAAACTACACACCTCAAGGAAATTATCTAGGGGTACAGTGAGCATTTTGACCGCACAGGTTTTTTACAGAAATTATTGGAAGTAGGCCATGAAAATTAAAATCAACATTTTTTCAAAGAAAATGTAGGTTTAGCGATTTTTTTTCTCATTTTCACAAGGACTAAAGG
>NW_027462463.1:0-58883 GCF_050947455.1 Rhinoderma darwinii
CGGTGTGTATTATATAGAGGGAGGACCGCGCGGTGTGTATTATATAGAGGGAGGACCGCGCGGTGTATATTATATGGAGGGAGGACCGCGCGGTGTGTATTATATGGAGGGAGGACCGCGCGGTGTGTATTATATGGAGGGAGGACCGCGCGGTGTATATTATATGGAGGGAGGACCGCGCGGTGTGTATTATATGGAGGGAGGACCGCGCGGTGTGTATTATATAGAGGGAGGACCGCGCGGTGTGTATTATATAGAGGGAGGACCGCGCGGTGTGTATTATATAGAGGGAGGACCGCGCGTTGTGTATTATATGGAGGGAGGACCGCGCGGTGTATATTATATGGAGGGAGGACCGCGCGGTGTATATTATATGGAGGGAGGACCGCGCGGTGTGTATTATATGGAGGGAGGACCGCGCGGTGTGTATTATATAGAGGGAGGACCGCGCGGCGTGTATTATATGGAGGGAGGACCGCGCGGCGTGTATTATATAGAGGGAGGACCGCGCGGCGTGTATTATGTGGAGGGAGGACCGCGCGGCGTGTATTATATGGAGGGAGGACCGCGCGGTGTATATTATATAGAGGGAGGACCGCGCGGTGTATATTATATAGAGGGAGGACCGCGCGGTGTGTATTATATAGAGGGAGGACCGCGCGGTGTGTATTATATAGAGGGAGGACCGCGCGGTGTGTATTATGTGGAGGGAGGACCGCGCGGCGTGTATTATGTGGAGGGAGGACCGCGCGGCGTGTATTATGTGGAGGGAGGACCGCGCGGCGTGTATTATGTGGAGGGAGGACCGCGCGGCGTGTATTATATGGAGGGAGGACCGCGCGGCGTGTATTATATGGAGGGAGGACCGCGCGGCGTGTATTATATGGAGGGAGGACCGCGCGGCGTGTATTATATGGAGGGAGGACCGCGCGGCGTGTATTATATGGAGGGAGGACCGCGCGGCGTGTATTATATGGAGGGAGGACCGCGCGGCGTGTATTATGTGGAGGGAGGACCGCGCGGCGTGTATTATGTGGAGGGAGGACCGCGCGGCGTGTATTATGTGGAGGGAGGACCGCGCGGCGTGTATTATGTGGAGGGAGGACCGCGCGGCGTGTATTATATGGAGGGAGGACCGCGCGGCGTGTATTATATGGAGGGAGGACCGCGCGGCGTGTATTATATGGAGGGAGGACCGCGCGGCGTGTATTATATGGAGGGAGGACCGCGCGGCGTGTATTATATGGAGGGAGGACCGCGCGGCGTGTATTATATGGAGGGAGGACCGCGCGGCGTGTATTATATGGAGGGAGGACCGCGCGGCGTGTATTATATGGAGGGAGGGCCGCGCGGCGTGTATTATATGGAGGGAGGGCCGCGCGGCGTGTATTATATGGAGGGAGGGCCGCGCGGCGTGTATTATATGGAGGGAGGGCCGCGCGGCGTGTATTATATGGAGGGAGGGCCGCGCGGCGTGTATTATATGGAGGGAGGGCCGCGCGGCGTGTATTATATGGGGGGAGGGCCGCGCGGCGTGTATTATATGGAGGGAGGGCCGCGCGGCGTGTATTATATGGAGGGAGGGCCGCGCGGCGTGTATTATATGGAGGGAGGGCCGCGCGGCGTGTATTATATGGAGGGAGGAGCGCGCGGCGTGTATTATATGGAGGGAGGAGCGCGCGGCGTGTATTATATGGAGGGAGGAGCGCGCGGCGTGTATTATATGGAGGGAGGGCCGCGCGGCGTGTATTATATGGAGGGAGGGCCGCGCGGCGTGTATTATATGGAGGGAGGGCCGCGCGGCGTGTATTATATGGAGGGAGGAGCGCGCGGCGTGTATTATATGGAGGGAGGAGCGCGCGGCGTGTATTATATGGAGGGAGGAGCGCGCGGCGTGTATTATATGGAGGGAGGAGCGCGCGGCGTGTATTATATGGAGGGAGGAGCGCGCGGCGTGTATTATATGGAGGGAGGAGCGCGCGGCGTGTATTATATGGAGGGAGGAGCGCGCGGCGTGTATTATATGGAGGGAGGAGCGCGCGGCGTGTATTATATGGAGGGAGGAGCGCGCGGCGTGTATTATATGGAGGGAGGAGCGCGCGGCGTGTATTATATGGAGGGAGGAGCGCGCGGTGTGTATTATATATGTGGGGTTAGGCAGTCTGTGCGGTAGATCCAGAAGATATAGGTTCTGTGCTCTGCTACGTGTCCTGACTTCTCTCCCTGTGCTGACGCTTTACTGACAGAGGTTCTCGTCCTACAGGAACATGACATTGAGACGCCTTACGGCATGCTGCACGTGGTCATAAGAGGGACCCCGAAAGGCAATCGTCCGGCAATACTTACCTATCATGATGTGGGCTTAAACCGTAAGTGTCCTGCTTATTGTGGATGATATGGCGTAGGCCGCAGGTATCTGAATATAGCAGTGCAAGGTGAGCAGTCACACTATGGAACCTCTACTGTAAGATCAGTCACACTATGGAACCTCTACTGTAAGATCAGTCACACTATGGAGCCTCTACTGTAAGATCAGTCACACTATGGAACCTCTACTGTAAGATCAGTCACACTATGGAACCTCTACTGTAAGATCAGTCACACTATGGAACCTCTACTGTAAGATCAGTCACACTATGGAGCCTCTACTGTAAGATCAGTCACACTATGGAGCCTCTACTGTAAGATCAGTCACACTATGGAACCTCTACTGTAAGATCAGTCACACTATGGAACCTCTACTGTAAGATCAGTCACACTATGGAACCTCTACTGTAAGATCAGTCACACTATGGAACCTCTACTGTAAGAGCAGTCACACTATGGAGCCTCTACTGTAAGAGCAGTCACACTATGGAACCTCTACTGTAAGATCAGTCACACTATGGAACCTCTACTGTAAGAGCAGTCACACTATGGAACCTCTACTGTAAGAGCAGTCACACTATGGAACCTCTACTGTAAGAGCAGTCACACTATGGAACCTCTACTGTAAGAGCAGTCACACTATGGAGCCTCTACTGTAAGATCAGTCACACTATGGAACCTCTACTGTAAGAGCAGTCACACTATGGAACCTCTACTGTAAGATCAGTCACACTATGGAACCTCTACTGTAAGAGCGGTCACACTATGGAACCTCTACTGTAAGAGCAGTCACACTATGGAACCTCTGCTGTAAGAGCGGTCACACTATGGAACCTCTACTGTAAGAGCAGTCACACTATGGAGCCTCTACTGTAAGAGCAGTCACACTATGGAGCCTCTACTGTAAGAGCAGTCACACTATGGAGCCTCTACTGTAAGATCAGTCACACTATGGACCCTCTACTGTAAGAGCAGTCACACTATGGAACCTCTACTGTAAGAGCAGTCACACTATGGAACCTCTACTGTAAGAGCAGTCACACTATGGAACCTCTACTGTAAGAGCGGTCACACTATGGAGCCCTCTACTGTAAGAGCGGTCACACTATGGAACCTCTACTGTAAGAGCGGTCACACTATGGAACCTCTACTGTAAGAGCAGTCACACTATGGAACTCTCTACTGTAAGAGCAGTCACACTATGGAGCCCTCTACTGTAAGAGCAGTCACACTATGGAACTCTCTACTGTAAGAGCAGTCACACTATGGAACTCTCTACTGTAAGAGCAGTCACACTATGGAACCTCTACTGTAAGAGCGGTCACACTATGGAGCCCTCTACTGTAAGAGCGGTCACACTATGGAGCCTCTACTGTAAGAGCGGTCACACTATGGAACCTCTACTGTAAGAGCAGTCACACTATGGAGCCCTCTACTGTAAGAGCGGTCACACTATGGAGCCCTCTACTGTAAGAGCGGTCACACTATGGAACCTCTACTGTAAGAGCAGTCACACTATGGAGCCTCTACTGTAAGAGCGGTCACACTATGGAGCCCTCTACTGTAAGATCGGTCACACTATGGAACCTCTACTGTAAGATCAGTCACACTATGGAACCTCTACTGTAAGAGCAGTCACACTATGGAGCCCTCTACTGTAAGAGCAGTCACACTATGGAGCCTCTACTGTAAGAGCAGTCACACTATGGAACCTCTACTGTAAGAGCAGTCACACTATGGAACCTCTACTGTAAGAGCAGTCACACTATGGAGCCTCTACTGTAAGAGCAGTCACACTATGGAATCTCTACTGTAAGAGCAGTCACACTATGGAACCTCTACTGTAAGATCAGTCACACTATGGAACCTCTACTGTAAGAGCAGCCACACTATAGAACCTCTACTGTAAGAGCAGTCACACTATAGAACCTCTACTGTAAGAGCAGTCACACTATAGAACCTCTACTGTAAGAGCAGCCACACTATAGAACCTCTACTGTAAGAGCGGTCACACTGTGGAGCCTCTACTGTAAGATCAGTCACACTATGGAGCCTCTACTGTAAGAGCAGTCACACTATGGAGCCTCTACTGTAAGAGCAGTCACACTATGGAACCTCTACTGTAAGAGCAGTCACACTATGGAACCTCTACTGTAAGAGCAGTCACACTATGGAACCTCTACTGTAAGAGCAGTCACACTATGGAGCCTCTACTGTAAGAGCAGTCACACTATGGAACCCTCTACTGTAAGATCAGTCACACTATGGACCCTCTACTGTAAGATCAGTCACACTATGGAACCTCTACTGTAAGAGCGGTCACACTATGGAACCTCTACTGTAAGATCGGTCACACTATGGAACCTCTACTGTAAGATCGGTCACACTATGGACCCTCTACTGTAAGAGCAGTCACACTATGGAACCTCTACTGTAAGAGCAGTCACACTATGGAGCCTCTACTGTAAGAGCAGTCACACTATGGAGCCTCTACTGTAAGATCAGTCACACTATGGAGCCTCTACTGTAAGGGCAGTCACACTATGGAGCCTCTACTGTAAGGGCAGTCACACTATGGAGCCTCTACTGTAAGGGCAGTCACACTATGGAGCCTCTACTGTAAGGGCAGTCACACTATGGAACCTCTACTGTAAGATCAGTCACACTATGGAGCCTCTACTGTAAGAGCGGTCACACTATGGAACCTCTACTGTAAGAACGGTCACACTATGGAGCCTCTACTGTAAGAACGGTCACACTATGGAGCCTCTACTGTAAGATCGGTCACACTATGGAGCCTCTACTGTAAGATCGGTCACACTATGGAGCCTCTACTGTAAGAACGGTCACACTATGGAGCCTCTACTGTAAGAGCGGTCACACTATGGAACCTCTACTGTAAGAACGGTCACACTATGGAGCCTCTACTGTAAGATCGGTCACACTATGGAGCCTCTACTGTAAGAACGGTCACACTATGGAGCCTCTACTGTAAGAGCGGTCACACTATGGAACCTCTACTGTAAGATCAGTCACACTATGGAGCCTCTACTGTAAGAGCAGTCACACTATGGAGCCTCTACTGTAAGAACAGTCACACTATGGAGCCTCCACTGTAAGAGCAGTCACACTATGGAACCTCTACTGTAAGAGCAGTCACACTATGGAACCTCTACTGTAAGAGCAGTCACACTATGGAACCTCTACTGTAAGATCAGTCACACTATGGAACCTCTACTGTAAGAGCAGTCACACTATGGAGCCTCTACTGTAAGAGCAGTCACACTATGGAGCCTCTACTGTAAGATCAGTCACACTATGGAACCTCTACTGTAAGAGCAGTCACACTATGGAACCTCTACTGTAAGAGCAGTCACACTATGGAGCCTCTACTGTAAGAGCAGTCACACTATGGAACCTCTACTGTAAGAGCAGTCACACTATGGAGCCTCTACTGTAAGATCAGTCACACTATGGAGCCTCTACTGTAAGAGCGGTCACACTATGGAGCCTCTACTGTAAGAGCGGTCACACTATGGAGCCTCTACTGTAAGAGCGGTCACACTATGGACCCTCTACTGTAAGAGCGGTCACACTATGGACCCTCTACTGTAAGAGCGGTCACACTATGGAGCCTCTACTGTAAGAGCGGTCACACTATGGAATCTCTACTGTAAGAGCAGTCACACTATGGAACCTCTACTGTAAGATCAGTCACACTATGGAACCTCTACTGTAAGAGCAGTCACACTATGGAACCTCTACTGTAAGATCAGTCACACTATGGAGCCTCTACTGTAAGAGCAGTCACACTATGGAACCTCTACTGTATGATCAGTCACACTATGGAACCTCTACTGTAAGAGCAGTCACACTATGGAACCTCTACTGTAAGAGCTGTCACACTATGGAGCCTCTACTGTAAGATCGGTCACACTATGGACCCTCTACTGTAAGATCGGTCACACTATGGAACCTCTACTGTAAGAGCGGTCACACTATGGAACCTCTACTGTAAGAGCGGTCACACTATGGACCCTCTACTGTAAGAGCGGTCACACTATGGACCCTCTACTGTAAGAGCGGTCACACTATGGAGCCTCTACTGTAAGAGCGGTCACACTATGGAGCCTCTACTGTAAGAGCAGTCACACTATGGAACCTCTACTGTAAGAGCAGTCACACTATGGAACCTCTACTGTAAGAGCAGTCACACTATGGAACCTCTACTGTAAGAGCAGTCACACTATGGAACCTCTACTGTAAGATCAGTCACACTATGGAACCTCTACTGTAAGAGCAGTCACACTATGGAACCTCTACTGTAAGAGCAGTCACACTATGGAACCTCTACTGTAAGAGCAGTCACACTATGGAACCTCTACTGTAAGAGCAGTCACACTATGGAACCTCTACTGTAAGAGCAGTCACACTATGGAACCTCTACTGTAAGAGCAGTCACACTGTGGAGCCTCTACTGTAAGAGCAGTCACACTGTGGAGCCTCTACTGTAAGAGCAGTCACACTATGGAGCCTCTACTGTAAGAGCAGTCACACTATGGAGCCTCTACTGTAAGATCAGTCACACTATGGAACCTCTACTGTAAGAGCAGTCACACTATGGAACCTCTACTGTAAGATCAGTCACACTATGGAGCCTCTACTGTAAGATCAGTCACACTATGGAAACTCTACTGTAAGAGCAGTCACACTATGGAGCCTCTACTGTAAGAGCAGTCACACTATGGAGCCTCTACTGTAAGAGCGGTCACACTATGGAACCTCTACTGTAAGAGCGGTCACACTATGGGACCTCTACTGTAAGAGCGGTCACACTATGGGACCTCTACTGTAAGAGCGGTCACACTATGGAACCTCTACTGTAAGAGCAGTCACACTATGGAACCTCTACTGTAAGAGCAGTCACACTATGGAACCTCTACTGTAAGAGCAGTCACACTATGGAGCCTCTACTGTAAGAGCAGTCACACTATGGAGCCCTCTACTGTAAGAGCAGTCACACTATGGAGCCTCTACTGTAAGAGCAGTCACACTATGGAACCTCTACTGTAAGAGCAGTCACACTATGGAGCCTCTACTGTAAGAGCAGTCACACTATGGACCCTCTACTGTAAGATCAGTCACACTATGGAACCTCTACTGTAAGATCAGTCACACTATGGAGCCTCTACTGTAAGATCAGTCACACTATGGAGCCTCTACTGTAAGATGGTCCTGCTGCTTCTATGTATAGAAGAAGCTCCTGCAGGTCTGGTCTGTGAAGGATGGGGCGCAGGGGCAGCACATCATTCTGGGATACGCTGACGGACTTGTCCTGTCTTTCAGATAAGCTCTGCTTCAACACATTCTTCAACTACGAGGACATGCAGGAGATCACCAAGCATTTTGTTGTGTGTCATGTTGATGCCCCAGGCCAGCAGGTGGGGGCTTCCCAGTTCCCCCAGGGGTAAGTAACGCCCTCCCTCCAGATAGTGCAGTCACCACATAACATTAATCCCCCACCAATAACCTCCCCTCCTCTCCATCCAGTTACCAATATCCCACCATGGAGAACCTGGCGGCCATGTTACCCAGCATCCTGCAGCACTTTGGGTGAGATCAGCAGCATTAGTCTATACACCCCTCTCTGTAGCCGCCACATAAACCAAGATCATGTGATCAAAACACACACACCGTAACCTACACACACACCGTAACCTACACACACACACACACACACACACACACACACACACACACACACACCTCTGCCCCATACATACATATATATACACACACACCTACACACACACACACACACACACACACACACACACACACACACACACACACACACACACCCCTCTGCCCCATACATACATATATACACACCTACACACACACCCCATACATACATATATATATACACACACCTACACACACACACACACACACACACACACACACACACACACACACACACCTCTGCCCCATACATATATATACACACACACACACCTCTGCCCCATACATACATATATACACACACACCTACACACACCCACACACACCTACACACACACACCTACACACACACACCCCATACATACATATATATATACACACACACACACACACACCTCTGCCCCATACATACATATATATACACACACACACCCCATACATACATATATATACACACACATACACACACCCCATACATACATATATACACACACACACCTCTGCCCCATACATACATATATATATATACACACACACACACACACACACACACACACACACACGTGTGACTTTACATACATGTTGAGGTTTCTTGTTTCAGCTTCCAGACGATCATTGGGATTGGAGTTGGAGCTGGATCTTATGTTCTTGCTAAGTTTGCTGTAAGTCGGCCATGATTGTGATCTGTATAGTAAAACAAAACCACATGTAATACATCTGCGGAGCCTAGGGCAGGGTCTGAGGAGGCGGAGCATGACACATGGGCGATGGAGGTGGAGCATGACACATGGGCGATGGAGGTGGAGCATGACACATGGGCGATGGAGGCGGAGCATGACACATGGGCGATGGAGGCGGAGCATGACACATGGGCGATGGAGGCGGAGCATGACACATGGGCGATGGAGGCGGAGCATGACACATGGGCGATGGAGGCGGAGCATGACACATGGGCGATGGAGGCGGAGCATGACACATGGGCGATGGAGGCGGAGCATGACACATGGGAGATGGAGGCGGAGCATGACACATGGGCGATGGAGGCGGAGCATGACACATGGGCGATGGAGGAGGAGCATGACACATGGGCGATGGAGGCGGAGCATGACACATGGGCGATGGAGGCGGAGCATGACACATGGGCTATGATGTTTTTGAATCCCTGGGTCATGGTCCCCTCCTTAGGCCCTATACGAGTTATAAGTGTGTATTGATTTTGCCTGGAGTGTTCCTTTAACCCTCTTTCGTTTTGTAGCTAATTTTCCCAGAGATGGTGGAAGGTTTGGTCCTGGTGAACATCGATCCCAATGGAAAAGGCTGGATTGACTGGGCGGCCTCCAAGGTAATGGAGCTCCCCCTTCAGTGCCCCCACTGTTGCTGCCTGTAACTGGGTCAATCATTATAAAAGCCTATAAGTGGCCTGGCTGATGTGACCTCTGAACTGCCTGTAATACATGACGCCCCACTCACCCCGTACTGATGTTACCACTTTCTCTACGCAGCTGTCCGGACTGACGAGTTCTCTCCCAGATACCGTGTTGTCGCATCTCTTCAGTCAGGTACCGTTATTCTGCAGCACCGCGAGCGGGTAACAATATGGCTGCCACTAATAACCCTGCCCCCCTGTATAGGTAACATTATGGCTGTCAGTAGGGCCGCCGCTCCCCTGTATAGGTGACATTATGGCTGTCAGTAGGGCCGCCGCTCCCCTGGTGAGGTAACATTATGGCTGTCAGTAGGGCCCCCGCTCCCCTGTATAGGTGACATTATGGCTGTCAGTAGGGCCGCCGCTCCCCTGTATAGGTAACATTATGGCTGTCAGTAGGGTCGCCGCTCCCCTGTATAGGTAACATTATGGCTGTCAGTAGGGTCGCCGCTCCCCTGGAGAGGTAACATTATGGCTGTCAGTAGGGCCGCCGCTCCCCTGTATAGGTAACATTATGGCTGTCAGTAGGGCCCCCGCTCCCCTGTATAGGTAACATGGCTGTCAGTAGGGCCGCCGCTCCCCTGTATAGGTAACAATATGGCTGCCACTAATAACCCTGCCCCCCTGTATAGGTAACATTATGGCTGTCAGTAGGGCTGCCGCTCCCCTGTATAGGTAACATTATGGCTGTCAGTAGGGCCGCCGCTCCCCTGGAGAGGTGACATTATGGCTGTCAGTAGGGCCGCCGCTCCCCTGGAGAGGTAACATTATGGCTGTCAGTAAGGTCGCCGCTCCCCTGGAGAGGTAACATTATGGCTGTCAGTAGGGCCGCCGCTCCCCTGTATAGGTGACATTATGGCTGTCAGTAGGGCCGCCGCTCCCCTGGAGAGGTAACATTATGGCTGTCAGTAGGGCCGCCGCTCCCCTGGAGAGGTAACATTATGGCTGTCAGTAGGGCCGCCGCTTCCCTGTATAGGTGACATTATGGCTGTCAGTAGGGCCGCCGCTCCCCTGGAGAGGTGACATTATGGCTGTCAGTAGGGCCGCCGCTCCCCTGTATAGGTGACATTATGGCTGTCAGTAGGGCCGCCGCTCCCCTGTATAGGTAACATTATGGCTGTCAGTAGGGCCGCCACTCCCCTGTATAGGTAACATTATGGTTGTCAGTAGGGCCGCCGCTCCCCTGGAGAGGTGACATTATGGCTGTCAGTAGGGTCGCCGCTCCCCTGTATAGGTGACATTATGGCTGTCAGTAGGGCCGCCACTCCCCTGTATAGGTAACATTATGGTTGTCAGTAGGGCCGCCGCTCCCCTGGAGAGGTAACATTATGGCTGTCAGTAGGGCCGCCGCTCCCCTGTATAGGTGACATTATGGCTGTCAGTAGGGTCGCCGCTCCCCTGTATAGGTGACATTATGGCTGTCAGTAGGGCCGCCGCTCCCCTGTATAGGTAACATTATGGCTGTCAGTAGGGCCGCCGCTCCCCTGGAGAGGTGACATTATGGCTGTCAGTAGGGCCGCCGCTCCCCTGTATAGGTAACATTATGGCTGTCAGTAGGGCCGCCGCTCCCCTGGAGAGGTAACATTATGGCTGTCAGTAGGGCCGCCGCTCCCCTGGAGAGGTAACATTATGGCTGTCAGTAGGGCCGCCGCTCCCCTGTATAGGTGACATTATGGCTGTCAGTAGGGCCGCCGCTCCCCTGTATAGGTGACATTATGGCTGTCAGTAGGGCCGCCGCTCCCCTGTATAGGTGACATTATGGCTGTCAGTAGGGCCGCCGCTCCCCTGGAGAGGTGACATTATGGCTGTCAGTAGGGCCGCCGCTCCCCTGTATAGGTGACATTATGGCTGTCAGTAGGGCCGCCGCTCCCCTGTATAGGTGACATTATGGCTGTCAGTAGGGCCGCCGCTCCCCTGTATAGGTGACATTATGGCTGTCAGTAGGGCCGCCGCTCCCCTGTATAGGTGACATTATGGCTGTCAGTAGGGCCGCCGCTCCCCTGGAGAGGTAACATTATGGCTGTCAGTAGGGCCGCCGCTCCCTTGGATAGGTGACATTATGGCTGTCAGTAGGGCCGCCGCTCCCCTGGAGAGGTAACATTATGGCTGTCAGTAGGGCCGCCGCTCCCCTGTATAGGTGACATTATGGCTGTCAGTAGGGTCGCCGCTCCCCTGTATAGGTGACATTATGGTTGTCAGTAGGGCCGCCGCTCCCCTGTATAGGTAACATTATGGCTGTCAGTAGGGCCGCCGCTCCCCTGTATAGGTAACATTATGGCTGTCAGTAGGGCCGCCGCTCCCCTGTATAGGTGACATTATGGCTGTCAGTAGGGCCGCCGCTCCCCTGGAGAGGTGACATTATGGCTGTCAGTAGGGCCGCCGCTCCCCTGGAGAGGTAACATTATGGCTGTCAGTAGGGTCGCCGCTCCCCTGGAGAGGTAACATTATGGCTGTCAGTAGGGCTGCCGCTCCCCTGTATAGGTAACATTATGGCTGTCAGTAGGGCCGCCGCTCCCCTGGTGAGGTGACATTATGGCTGTCAGTAGGGCCGCCGCTCCCCTGGAGAGGTAACATTATGGCTGTCAGTAGGGTCGCCGCTCCCCTGTATAGGTAACATTATGGCTGTCAGTAGGGCCGCCGCTCCCCTGTATAGGTGACATTATGGCTGTCAGTAGGGCCGCCGCTCCCCTGGAGAGGTAACATTATGGCTGTCAGTAGGGTCGCCGCTCCCCTGTATAGGTAACATTATGGCTGTCAGTAGGGCCGCCGCTCCCCTGTATAGGTAACATTATGGCTGTCAGTAGGGCCGCCGCTCCCCTGGATAGGTAACATTATGGCTGTCAGTAGGGCCGCCGCTCCCCTGGAGAGGTGACATTATGGCTGTCAGTAGGGCCGCCGCTCCCCTGGAGAGGTAACATTATGGCTGTCAGTAGGGCCGCCGCTCCCCTGTATAGGTGACATTATGGCTGTCAGTAGGGCCGCCGCTCCCCTGTATAGGTGACATTATGGCTGTCAGTAGGGCCGCCGCTCCCCTGGAGAGGTGACATTATGGTTGTCAGTAGGGCCGCCGCTCCCCTGGAGAGGTAACATTATGGCTGTCAGTAGGGCCGCCGCTCCCCTGTATAGGTGACATTATGGCTGTCAGTAGGGCCGCCGCTCCCCTGGAGAGGTAACATTATGGCTGTCAGTAGGGCCGCCGCTCCCCTGTATAGGTGACATTATGGCTGTCAGTAGGGTCGCCGCTCCCCTGTATAGGTAACATTATGGCTGTCAGTAGGGCCGCCGCTCCCCTGTATAGGTAACATTATGGCTGTCAGTAGGGCCGCCGCTCCCCTGTATAGGTAACATTATGGCTGTCAGTAGGGCCGCCGCTCCCCTGTATAGGTGACATTATGGCTGTCAGTAGGGCCGCCGCTCCCCTGGAGAGGTGACATTATGGCTGTCAGTAGGGCCGCCGCTCCCCTGGAGAGGTAACATTATGGCTGTCAGTAGGGCCGCCGCTCCCCTGGTGAGGTGACATTATGGCTGTCAGTAGGGCCGCCGCTCCCCTGTATAGGTGACATTATGGCTGTCAGTAGGGCCGCCGCTCCCCTGGAGAGGTGACATTATGGCTGTCAGTAGGGCCGCCGCTCCCCTGGAGAGGTAACATTATGGCTGTCAGTAGGGCCGCCGCTCCCCTGGAGAGGTAACATTATGGCTGTCAGTAGGGCTGCCGCTCCCCTGTATAGGTAACATTATGGCTGTCAGTAGGGCCGCCGCTCCCCTGGAGAGGTAACATTATGGCTGTCAGTAGGGCCGCCGCTCCCCTGGAGAGGTGACATTATGGCTGTCAGTAGGGCCGCCGCTCCCCTGTATAGGTAACATTATGGCTGTCAGTAGGGCCGCCGCTCCCCTGGAGAGGTAACATTATGGCTGTCAGTAGGGCCGCCGCTCCCCTGTATAGGTGACATTATGGCTGTCAGTAGGGTCGCCGCTCCCCTGTATAGGTGACATTATGGTTGTCAGTAGGGCCGCCGCTCCCCTGTATAGGTAACATTATGGCTGTCAGTAGGGCCGCCGCTCCCCTGTATAGGTAACATTATGGCTGTCAGTAGGGCCGCCGCTCCCCTGTATAGGTGACATTATGGCTGTCAGTAGGGCCGCCGCTCCCCTGGAGAGGTAACATTATGGCTGTCAGTAGGGTCGCCGCTCCCCTGGAGAGGTAACATTATGGCTGTCAGTAGGGCTGCCGCTCCCCTGTATAGGTAACATTATGGCTGTCAGTAGGGCCGCCGCTCCCCTGGAGAGGTAACATTATGGCTGTCAGTAGGGCCGCCGCTCCCCTGTATAGGTGACATTATGGCTGTCAGTAGGGCCGCCGCTCCCCTGGAGAGGTAACATTATGGCTGTCAGTAGGGCCGCCGCTCCCCTGTATAGGTGACATTATGGCTGTCAGTAGGGTCGCCGCTCCCCTGTATAGGTAACATTATGGTTGTCAGTAGGGCCGCCGCTCCCCTGTATAGGTAACATTATGGCTGTCAGTAGGGCCGCCGCTCCCCTGTATAGGTAACATTATGGCTGTCAGTAGGGCCGCCGCTCCCCTGTATAGGTGACATTATGGCTGTCAGTAGGGCCGCCGCTCCCCTGGAGAGGTGACATTATGGCTGTCAGTAGGGCCGCCGCTCCCCTGGAGAGGTAACATTATGGCTGTCAGTAGGGCCGCCGCTCCCCTGGAGAGGTGACATTATGGCTGTCAGTAGGGCTGCCGCTCCCCTGTATAGGTAACATTATGGCTGTCAGTAGGGCCGCCGCTCCCCTGGTGAGGTGACATTATGGCTGTCAGTAGGGCCGCCGCTCCCCTGTATAGGTAACATTATGGCTGTCAGTAGGGCCGCCGCTCCCCTGTATAGGTGACATTATGGCTGTCAGTAGGGCCGCCGCTCCCCTGGAGAGGTGACATTATGGCTGTCAGTAGGGCCGCCGCTCCCCTGG
Organism: Rhinoderma darwinii; assembly: GCF_050947455.1. Taxonomy (NCBI): domain Eukaryota; kingdom Metazoa; phylum Chordata; class Amphibia; order Anura; family Rhinodermatidae; genus Rhinoderma; species Rhinoderma darwinii. The sequence continues at coordinate 14,510 of NW_027462463.1, forward strand.
AGAGGTAACATTATGGCTGTCAGTAGGGTCGCCGCTCCCCTGGAGAGGTAACATTATGGCTGTCAGTAGGGTCGCCGCTCCCCTGTATAGGTGACATTATGGCTGTCAGTAGGGCCGCCGCTCCCCTGGAGAGGTGACATTATGGCTGTCAGTAGGGCCGCCGCTCCCCTGGAGAGGTAACATTATGGCTGTCAGTAGGGTCGCCGCTCCCCTGGAGAGGTAACATTATGGCTGTCAGTAGGGTCGCCGCTCCCCTGGAGAGGTGACATTATGGCTGTCAGTAGGGCCGCCGCTCCCCTGTATAGGTAACATTATGGCTGTCAGTAGGGCCGCCGCTCCCCTGTATAGGTGACATTATGGCTGTCAGTAGGGCCGCCGCTCCCCTGGAGAGGTAACATTATGGCTGTCAGTAGGGTCGCCACTCCCCTGGAGAGGTAACATTATGGCTGTCAGTAGGGCCGCCGCTCCCCTGGAGAGGTAACATTATGGCTGTCAGTAGGGCCGCCGCTCCCCTGGAGAGGTCCTTGTTGCCTCCGTCTCTCTTTGCTTTACACATTTTTCACCATGTTATAATATCTGAGTGTTTGGTGAACAGATCCCAGGCTGACAGCATCGCCCTCTAGTGGTGACAAGCATGCACTGCTATCTGTGGTATAATGCTGCCCCCTTTTGGTGACTTTGTCTCTCGCCCCAGGAGGAGCTGATGAATAACACGGAGCTGGTGCAGAATTACCGCCAGCAGATCAGCAGTTGTGTGAACCAGAACAACCTGCATCTCTTCTGGAACATGTACAACAGGTGGGAGGCCTCCTGAGGCTTATAGTCCTACATGATGGGCTGTGTAGTATGACATCATCCGGTCCGGGCAATCTAAAGGTCTTATTCCTCCATCATAAGAATTGCAACGTTTCAACCTGTGCAGGAGTCTCTTTCAAGCATGCTACACCTGGCTGATGATGTCATAGGGTGTGAGGGATCTCTGAGCGACTGACTGGGCGGGCCCTCGTTTGGGGTGACTGGGCGGGCCCTCGTTCTGGGGTGACTGGGCGGGCCCTCGTTCTGGGGTGACTGGGCGGGTCCTCGTTCTGGGGTGACTGGGCGGGCCCTCGTCCGGGGTGACTGCGCGGGCCCTCGTCCGGGGTGACTGCGCGGCCCCTCGTCCGGGGTGACTGAGCGGGCCCTTGTTCTGGGGTGACTGAGCGGGCCCTTGTTCTGGGGTGACTGGGCGGGCCCTCGTTCTGGGGTGACTGGGCGGGCCCTCGTCCGGGGTGACTGGGCGGGCCCTTGTCCGGAGTGGTGTAGTAGGTGTCACATAGGACGGGTCTCTGTCATTAACCCTTCATGTTTCTGGATGTCTTGTGTCTCACTTTCTTTTTTTCTTCCTTAGTCGAAGAGATTTAGAAATTAATCGTCCTGGGACTGTCCCGAATGCCAAGACTCTTAAGTAAGTCACTGTACATAATACACAATGCCGCGAGGCACCCCGCTGTATATGAGCAGACATAAGGCGGCGTCTTCTTACGGGGTTCTTCTCCTCCTCGCAGGGCTCCCGTGATGCTGGTTGTTGGAGATAATTCCCCGGCTGAAGACGGCGTGGTCAGTCCCAGTGTTTTCTGTAGCTGATAAGTCACCACCTGCTCTGGGATTGTTCATGTCACACTGTAGGAGGGATTATCAGATCTCCGCTATTGTTAGTAATTAGATCCCCAGTGATAGATTTGTTGTGATCCGCTCACTAGAATGTTAGATCCTTGGAGTGGATTACCCCTGTAGTGATATGAAGGCTAGATCACTTTACAATAGATCCCCAGTGACTTCTCCTCGTACTTTGTATATATTCGGTTTTTCATGTAAATGTCTCACGTTGCTCTTTCCTTTGACTGACAGGTTGAATGTAACTCTAAGCTTGATCCGACAACCACAACATTCCTGAAGGTACCGTCCCCTATCCCTGAGAATTCAAGCAGCCCAAAATCTGTGTGCCCTCCTTGTATGTGGCCACCTCTCCCTCTCGTGTCTGGTCTCCTTGTAGGTGGCCTCCTCTCCCTCTCGTGTCTGGTCTCCTTGTAGGTGGCCGCCTCCTCTCCCTCTCGTGTCTGGTCTCCTTGTAGGTGGCCGCCTCCTCTCCCTCTCGTGTCTGGCCTCCTTGTATGTGGCCACCTCTCCCTCTCGTGTCTGGTCTCCTTATAGGTGGCCGCCTCCTCTCCCTCTCGTGTCTGGTCTCCTTGTAGGTGGCCACCTCTCCCTCTCGTGTCTGGTCTCCTTGTAGGTGGCCGTCTCCTCTCCCTCTCGTGTCTGGTCTCCTTGTAGGTGGCCGCCTCCTCTCCCTCTCGTGTCTGGTCTCCTTGTAGGTGGCCGCCTCCTCTCCCTCTCGTGTCTGGTCTCCTTGTAGGTGGCCGCCTCCTCTCCCTCTCGTGTCTGGTCTCCTTATAGGTGGCCGCCTCCTCTCCCTCTCGTGTCTGGTCTCCTTATAGGTGGCCGCCTCCTCTCCCTCTCGTGTCTGGTCTCCTTGTAGGTGGCCTCCTCTCCCTCTCGTGTCTGGTCTCCTTGTAGGTGGCCGCCTCCTCTCCCTCTCGTGTCTGGTCTCCTTGTAGGTGGCCTCCTCTCCCTCTCGTGTCTGGTCTCCTTGTAGGTGGCCGCCTCCTCTCCCTCTCGTGTCTGGTCTCCTTGTAGGTTGGCCTAGCAATAACAGGAATAATTACTTCATTTAGCCTCAATCTCCTGTATCAATCAACTGATGTTTCCTCCTAAATCTCTTACAGATGGCAGACTCTGGAGGACTTCCACAGGTGACCCAGGTATATATCATGGCCTTATTCTGCATAACATGATTCAGGTCTAGTACCTTCATTATATTTTTCCACCCGCTGCTGTACCGTCATTCTGTGCACATCTGCATCAATCCCTTCCATGAGGGCCCTTGCTCTGAGAGCTGCAGGTAATGAGGAGCCTGTGAGGGATCAGTAATTGATCACTGCTGAAGTCCATGGGGACATGACCTCGGGTGCTCTATGCCGCTCTGCTATAGCCCCGCTCAGGTACACAGAATATTCTATAGATTTCTCATACATCTGTGATATTCGATCCCCCTCCCCCACCTCATCAGCTAAGTGACAATCATTTGTGGGATTTCCATATTGTCCTTCTCCATGGGGGCTACCGGCACGCTGAGCAGCAGATAATAATGCAGCGCAAAACCGGGACCCACTACTCCGCATACAGCACCGGAGCATCAATGACCTCACTACCCACAATGCATCTCCTGTTCCTTTTCTTTACATAATTATGATGTTTGCATTGTATCGTAGAGGTCGTGTATCACGTCTGTTAATGATATCAAATAACAATAAGAAAATTGGTGACACCGTGCCTCATTTCTGTTCACAGCCTGGGAAGCTGACAGAAGCTTTCAAATATTTCCTTCAAGGAATGGGATACAGTAAGTGCGGCTCTTCCAGATGTAGGCGGAGGTGTCCCTGGGTGGGGTGGCGGCCCTTTGCAAGGGTGTCCCTGGAGGGGGGGGGGGGTGGCGGTGGCCCTTTGCGAGGGCATCCCTGGAGGGCGGGTGTCGGTCCTCATGGTCTCTGTCTCCTTGTCTGTACTTGCACCGTACACTTCATGTGTCTCTGATTTCCGCACTGTCTCTTTCTCTGGCTTCACTCCTCCTCCTCCTCCTCGGACTGTGATCTCTATTCTCTTTATGGTGATAACATTTTGCTACTTGTTGTCTCAATGTCACATTTCTGTGTCTTCTCTCCTCATCACCCTCCACTGGACCCTTCACACCCTTTCCCCCCCTCTTTCCTACTTGGTCTTTTTCCCCCCCAGTTGCCTCCCTGAAGGATCGGAGACAGAGTGCCAGCGCAGGTACCCCGTCACACCGTATGCTGAATGCCTCCTGCCTCCCTGCATAGATTGCATGCTCCCCGGTCTGCTGTGTCCTCCTCTGAATGTTCTGCCTGGGCTGCGCTCCCCATCATCCCCACATCCAGGAAACTGCTCCCCCCATCATGAAAGTCTAGATGAAGTAGAGCTAAGGCCCTGTTCACACGACATTGTGGGGCGGCTGATTCTCCTACTGAATGTAAAGCCCTAATGTCTGTTCAGTATATCATAGCCGTGGTCTACATAGTCTGTGTGCGCGTCTGTGTGCGCGTCTGTGTGCGCGTCTGTGTGCGCGTCTGTGTGCGCGCGCGCGTGTGTATATGTGCGTGTCTGTGTATTTATTTATTTATTTATTAGTGCGGTATCAGGTTTTTTGTAGGGCCCACTGTATAGGAGAGCAGTTGTACTTGCTCGGCCCTCTTTTTGGACCCGTTCAGCACCAGACGTATCTCCCGGCACATTCGCTGAACGTGACGATATTCTAGAAATCTGCTTGTGAACCACCTAATTATCTGTAGTCTGCGAGTTATCAGCTACACGGCCACACGTATGAGCCCCAGATGGGAATATTCCTCCTTCCCCTGTACAGACCACCCCCAATCCCTCCTGTCCCCGCTGCACATGACAGGGACCTGGGATCTGCTCTACTGCCCCGCACCTCACATGGAGCTCCCTGCAGAACAGAACATGGCACCACAACTGCTAGGACTACAATTCCCAGTGGGAGGCAGCTGTTTGGAGTATGGAGTCCTAGTACAGCTCCCTGCACCTGCGGTCCCAGTGCTTGTCCACCGCCCTGCATGGGGCCTGTTCCCTTGTGGCAGATCCACCCTGGACGGTTGTGTTTCTGCTGCTTCTGGATTTGACCTGTTTCCTCTTCTTTGTTTCCGTAGTGCCCTCGGCCAGTATGACCCGGCTTGCCCGCTCTCGCACAGCGTCCCTCACCAGCGCCAGTTCTGTGGATGGAAGTCGCCCCAGGCCTTGCACTCAGTCAGAAAGCAGTGAAGACATCGGTCAGATAAACCACACCATGGAAGTGTCCTGCTGAAGACCCCCGGAGCAGCCACTTCCCCCCGCTACCCCTCCTCTTGCCCACTCATTACCGCTCTCTTCTTCGCTGGTTTCTTTTCTTCGCCCCCCCCCCACCCCTTTGAACAGCGTCTGGCGTTTCTTGGGGATTTAAATACCAGTGCCGCTAGTTAATCATCATCATCAGGTGTGTTCTCTTCCCTCCCCTGTACCTGGATGTGAGATGATTCAGGGCTGGCGATCCTCCCCGGGCTACCAGTGATGGCAGGGCATCGGGTAGAGGTTCTGGTTCCTTCACCCACCCAACTGGTAACGTCTAGAATAATGGGAGAGTTCTGTCCGTATTGTAGGGGATAGATGTCGACCGTTCTACAGAGCGGATGAATGTAGGGACCCTATAAAGGTGCTCTGTACCCGTCACTAAGCCCAGGGTGTGGGTGAGGGGCTCCTAGATGGTTCCGCACTGGTGTCTGTGTGTGGGGCCGTCGTCCCTGTTTGTGTCCCTCCCCCCCCCCCCCCCCCTCCTCTGCCGGTCTGTGTCCGGGCTTCTTCCCGGTTGTCTGTGCCAGTGACTCCTCATATGTTCTACTTCCAGATCTGTGTCTTGTAACTGCATTTCAGCCATCAGTAAAAATACTTCATGATAGTAACGAATGAATTCAACAAACCTTAATAAAATAGTAGCTCTGCGCTGTGGTGTCGTCTCGCGGCCGGGACCTCGTCATTGATTCCGCACAGGTCGCAGCTCTTCATTCCTCTGCGGTCTGGGCTTGTTCTTCCTTGGGCTTCTCTCTACAGGTCACAACGCCGGGGGAGCTACAAGAGACATGTCGGCGGGGAGAAGCGGTGCTCAGGAGTAAGTGGCACCTGCATTACATCTGTAGAAGCTCCAGAGCGGCAGTCATGGAGGGGATGTATTGTCTCCCGTGATTAATGTTGGGGCAGGACGTGGCAGTGTGTGCCCCCCACCCCCATATGATGTCACCTGGTTGACTATAATATATCAAAAATTGTAGCCCCATCTTGACCACCCAAGATCTAATCCTCCAGCATGTGCCACAGGAGGAGCAGACGGGGAGGTGAGGGAGATCGCTCCAACCTAGGGAACGGCCAATTATACATCTACTGTTCTGTGTACACAGGCTCGCTGCAGACCCATGTGTCCTCATAGTGAGAGACCTCTGAACCTGCAGCCCCACGTCTGCCCAGCACTGCTGCCACAACGCCTGCACCAACTGACTCCGCGTCTGCCCATCACTGCTGCCACAACGCCTGCACCAACTGACTCCGCGTCTGCCCAGCACTGCTGCCACAACGCCTGCACTAACTGACTCCGCGTCTGCCCATCACTGCTGCCACAACGCCTGCACCAACTGACTCCGCGTCTGCCCAGCACTGCTGCCACAACGCCTGCACCAACTGACTCCGCGTCTGCCCAGCACTGCTGCCACAACGCCTGCACCAACTGACTCCGCGTCTGCCCATCACTGCTGCCACAACGCCTGCACCAACTGACTCCGCGTCTACCCATCACTGCTGCCACAACGCCTGCACCAACTGACTCCGCGTCTGCCCAGCACTGCTGCCACAACGCCTGCACCAACTGACTCCGCGTCTGCCCAGCACTGCTGCCACAACGCCTGCACCTCCTGTACGTGATGACTAAGAACTGACTCCGCATCCGCCGTCCACACAATCTCAAAAACCGTAAAAGTTACAGGCAGAAAAGCGACGTACTGGAAATGACTAAATACCTCGGAATAAAGGAGAACTCCAGCCACAGAGGCCCGGCACTCCTTATCTCTGGAGCTGCTGTTCTCCGGGGATACAATAATTTGGAAGTACTGAACACAACCCGATCCTTGAAGGTCCCAGCCCCCGCACACGACACTGTCCCCCCAGGAAACTGATGCTGCTCCCAAATATCATCATCGTAGAAAGTTCTCATCACATACCAAGAAAAGGTGAAGTTTCCAGCGATGTGACCCCTGATCTGAAGCCTGAGACCCCCCTCACAGTCTGAGCCCGCTCCATAGAGCGAGTGCGTCGGCTGTGTGTTACAGCCGACATTTCCGGGTAACGAGTGGGATCCCGCTTGTTTAACCCGTTAAATGCCGTGGTAAATAGCGACTGCAGCATTTAAATTACTAAAAGCGGGAGTGACCCCCTGTAACATTCCAACGGCCCCCCGCAGCGAGATCAGGGGGTGCCATGGGTTGGCATGTCAGCCTGATGAAGGCCCCCGGGTCCACCATCTTTGTACTCCGGATATACTGCAATACATTAGTACTGGTGTATATAGAACAAGCGATCCAACCATCATATAAAAAACAGGCAAATAAAGGTTTTTTTTAATAAATAAAAAAACTTTAAAGTTAAAAAAACAAAACCTTTTCCCTCAAGCTCAACGTAAAACAAATAAAAAGCAAAGATAACCGGTATCGCCGCGTCCGTAAAAGCCGGAACTATTACAAAATACCTTTATTTAGTCCGCACGGTGAACGCCAAAATATCTTAAAACATCAGAATTGGTGTTTTTTTGGTCACTTCGTCTCCCACAAATAAATTAAATAAAAAGTGATCAAAAAGTCTCACATACCCCAAAATGGTACCAATATAAACTTCAGCTCGCCCCGCAAAAAATAAGCCCTCACATTGCTAAATAGACGGAAAAATAAAATAGTTCTGGCTCTCAGAATGTGGCGACAAAACTCACATTTTATTTTAACAATCAGTTTTTTCTTTGTAAGGCGAAAGAAATGGCCATAAAAACGGATCATCGGTCAGAATCTCCCGTCCGTCCAAAACACCCAAAGGAAGGACATAGTCATGATTGTGTCACAGCCCCCCTGTAGGTGATGCCACACAGACCCCTGAAGATGATGCCACACAGCCCCCCTGTAGATGATGTCACACAGCCCCCTGTAGGTGATGCCACACAGACCCCTGAAGATGATGTCCCCAGACCCCCAGAAGATACCATGCAGACCCTCTGAAGATGTCACGCAGACCCCCTGAAAATGATGTCACACAGCCCCCCTGTAGATGATGCCACACAGCCCCCCTGTAGATGATGCCACACAGACCCCCTGTAGATGATGCCACACACACCCCCTGTAGATGATGTCACACAGACCCCCTGTAGATGATTTCACACAGACCCCCTGTAGATGATGGCACACAGCCCCCTGTAGATGATGTCACACAACCCCCTGTAGATGATGTCACACAGCCCCCCTGTAGATGATGTCACACAGCCCCCCTGTAGATGATGTCACACAGCCCCCTGTAAATGATGTCACACAGCCCCCTGTAGATGATGTCACACAGACCACTGTAGATGATGTCACACAGCCCCCTGTAGATGATGTCACACAGCCCCCTGTAGATGATATCACACAGACCCCTGTAGATGATGTCACACAGCCCCCTGTAGATTATGTCACACAGCCCCCTGTAGATGATGTCACACAGCCCCCTGTAGATGATGTCACACAGACCCCTGTAGATGATGTCACACAGACCACTTGTAGATGATGCCACACAGCTCCCCTGTAGATGATGCCACACAGCTGCCCTGTAGATGATGCCACAAAGCCCCCTGTAGATGATGTCACACAGCCCCCTGTAGGTGATGCCACACAGACCCCTGAAGATGATGCCACACAGCCCCCCTGTAGATGATGTCACACAGCCCCCTGTAGGTGATGCCACACAGACCCCTGAAGATGATGTCCCGCAGACCCCCAGAAGATACCATGCAGACCCTCTGAAGATGTCACGCAGACCCCCTGAAAATGATGGCACACAGCCCCCCTGTAGATGGCACACAGCCCCCTGTAGATGATGTCACACAGCCCCCCTGTAATGATGCCACACAGCTCCCCTGTAGATGATGCCACCCACACAGCCCCCCTGTAGATGATGCCACACAGCCCCCTGTAGATGATGCCACACAGCTCCCCTGTAGATGATGTCACACAGCCCCTTGTAGATGATGGCACACAGCCCCCTGTAGATGATGTCACACAGCCCCCTGTAGATGATGGCACACAGCCCCCCTGTAGATAGCACACAGCCCCCTGTAGATGATGTCACACAGCCCCCCTGTAGATGATGTCACGCAGCCCCCCTGTAGATGATGTCACACAGCCCCCCTGTAGATGATGTCACACAGCCCCCCTGTAGATGATGTCACACAGCCCCCCTGTAGATGATGTCACACAGACCCCTGTAGATGATGTCACACAGCCCCCCTGTAGATGATGTCACACAGCCCCCCTGTAGATGATGTCACACAGCCCCCCTGTAGATGATGTCACACAGCCCCCCTGTAGATGATGTCACACAGCCCCCCTGTAGATGATGTCACACAGCCCCCTGTAGATGATGTCACACAGCTCCCCTGTAGATGATGTCACACAGCCCCCTGTAGATGATGTCACACAGCCCCCCTGTAGATGATGCCACACAGCCCCCTGTAGATGATGTCACACAGCCCCCCTGTAGATGGCACACAGCCCCCTGTAGATGATGTCACACAGCCCCCCTGTAGATGATGCCGCACAGCCCCCTGTAGATGATGTCGCACAGCCCCCCTGTAGATGATGTCACACAGCCCCCCTGTAGATGATGTCACACAGCCCCCCTGTAGATGATGTCACACAGCCCCCTGTAGATGATGTCACACAGCCCCCCTGTAGATGATGTCACACAGCCCCCCTGTAGATGATGTCACACAGCCCCCCTGTAGATGATGTCACACAGCCCCCCTGTAGATGATGTCACACAGCCCCCCTGTAGATGATGTCACACAGCCCCCCTGTAGATGATGTCACACAACCCCCTGTAGATGATGGCACACAGACCCCCTGTAGATGATGCCACACAGCCCCCCTGTAGATGATGCCACACAGCCCCCTGTAGATGATGCCACAGACCCCTGAAGATGATGTCCCGCAGACCCCCGGAAGATACCATGCAGACCCTCTGAAGATGTCACGCAGACCCCCTGAAAATGATGCCACACAGCCCCCCTGTAGATAATGCCACACAGACCACTTGTAGATGATGTCACACAGCCCCCCTGTAGATGATGCCACAGAGCTCCCCTGTAGATGATGTCACACAGCCACCTGTAGATGATGCCACACAGACCACTTGTAGATGATGCCACACAGCTCCCCTGTAGATGATGCCACACAGCTCCCCTGTAGATGATGCCACAAAGCCCCCTGTAGATGATGTCACACAGCCCCCTGTAGGTGATGCCACACAGACCCCTGAAGATGATGCCACACAGCCCCCCTGTAGATGATGTCACACAGCCCCCTGTAGGTGATGCCACACAGACCCCTGAAGATGATGTCCCGCAGACCCCCAGAAGATACCATGCAGACCCTCTGAAGATGTCACGCAGACCCCCTGAAAATGATGGCACACAGCCCCCCTGTAGATGGCACACAGCCCCCTGTAGATGATGTCACACAGCCACCTGTAGATGATGCCACACAGACCACTTGTAGATGATGCCACACAGCTCCCCTGTAGATGATGCCACACAGCTCCCCTGTAGATGATGCCACAAAGCCCCCTGTAGATGATGTCACACAGCCCCCTGTAGGTGATGCCACACAGACCCCTGAAGATGATGCCACACAGCCCCCCTGTAGATGATGTCACACAGCCCCCTGTAGGTGATGCCACACAGACCCCTGAAGATGATGTCCCGCAGACCCCCAGAAGATACCATGCAGACCCTCTGAAGATGTCACGCAGACCCCCTGAAAATGATGGCACACAGCCCCCCTATAGATGGCATACAGCCCCCTGTAGATGATGTCACACAGCCCCCCTGTAATGATGCCACACAGCTCCCCTGTAGATGATGCCACCCACACAGCCCCCCTGTAGATGATGCCACACAGCCCCCTGTAGATGATGCCACACAGCTCCCCTGTAGATGATGTCACACAGCCCCTTGTAGATGATGGCACACAGCCCCCTGTAGATGATGGCACACAGCCCCTGTAGATGATGTCACACAGCCCCCTGTAGATGATGGCACACAGCCCCCCTGTAGATGGCACACAGCCCCCTGTAGATGATGTCACGCAGCCCCCCTGTAGATGATGTCACGCAGCCCCCCTGTAGATGATGTCACACAGCCCCCCTGTAGATGATGTCACACAGCCCCCCTGTAGATGATGTCACACAGCCCCCCTGTAGATGATGTCACACAGACCCCTGTAGATGATGTCACACAGCCCCCCTGTAGATGATGTCACACAGCCCCCCTGTAGATGATGTCACACAGCCCCCCTGTAGATGATGTCACACAGCCCCCCTGTAGATGATGTCACACAGCCCCCCTGTAGATGATGTCACACAGCCCCCTGTAGATGATGTCACACAGCTCCCCTGTAGATGATGTCACACAGCCCCCTGTAGATGATGTCACACAGCCCCCTGTAGATGATGCCACACAGCCCCCTGTAGATGATGTCACACAGCCCCCCTGTAGATGGCACACAGCCCCCTGTAGATGATGTCACACAGCCCCCCTGTAGATGATGCCGCACAGCCCCCTGTAGATGATGTCGCACAGCCCCCCTGTAGATGATGTCGCACAGCCCCCCTGTAGATGATGTCGCACAGCCCCCCTGTAGATGATGTCACACAGCCCCCCTGTAGATGATGTCACACAGCCCCCTGTAGATGATGTCACACAGCCCCCCTGTAGATGATGTCACACAGCCCCCCTGTAGATGATGTCACACAGCCCCCCTGTAGATGATGTCACACAGCCCCCCTGTAGATGATGTCACACAGCCCCCCTGTAGATGATGTCACACAGCCCCCCTGTAGATGATGTCACACAGCCCCCCTGTAGATGATGTCACACAGCCCCCCTGTAGATGATGTCACACAACCCCCTGTAGATGATGGCACACAGACCCCCTGTAGATGATGCCACACAGCCCCCCTGTAGATGATGCCACACAGCCCCCTGTAGATGATGCCACAGACCCCTGAAGATGATGTCCTGCAGACCCCCGGAAGATACCATGCAGACCCTCTGAAGATGTCACGCAGACCACCTGAAAATGATGCCACACAGCCCCCCTGTAGATAATGCCACACAGACCACTTGTAGATGATGTCACACAGCCCCCCTGTAGATGATGCCACAGAGCTCCCCTGTAGATGATGTCACACAGCCACCTGTAGATGATGCCACACAGACCACTTGTAGATGATGCCACACAGCTCCCCTGTAGATGATGCCACACAGCTCCCCTGTAGATGATGCCACAAAGCCCCCTGTAGATGATGTCACACAGCCCCCTGTAGGTGATGCCACACAGACCCCTGAAGATGATGCCACACAGCCCCCCTGTAGATGATGTCACACAGCCCCCTGTAGGTGATGCCACACAGACCCCCTGAAGATGATGTCCCGCAGACCCCCAGAAGATACCATGCAGACCCTCTGAAGATGTCACGCAGACCCCTGAAAATGATGGCACACAGCCCCCCTATAGATGGCATACAGCCCCCTGTAGATGATGTCACACAGCCCCCCTGTAATGATGCCACACAGCTCCCCTGTAGATGATGCCACCCACACAGCCCCCCTGTAGATGATGCCACACAGCCCCCTGTAGATGATGCCACACAGCTCCCCTGTAGATGATGTCACACAGCCCCTTGTAGATGATGGCACACAGCCCCCTGTAGATGATGTCACACAGCCCCCTGTAGATGATGGCACACAGCCCCCTGTAGATGGCACACAGCCCCCTGTAGATGATGTCACACAGCCCCCCTGTAGATGATGTCACGCAGCCCCCCTGTAGATGATGTCACACAGCCCCCCTGTAGATGATGTCACACAGCCCCCCTGTAGATGATGTCACACAGCCCCCCTGTAGATGATGTCACACAGACCCCTGTAGATGATGTCACACAGCCCCCTGTAGATGATGTCACACAGCCCCCCTGTAGATGATGTCACACAGCCCCCCTGTAGATGATGTCACACAGCCCCCCTGTAGATGATGTCACACAGCCCCCCTGTAGATGATGTCACACAGCCCCCCTGTAGATGATGTCACACAGCCCCCTGTAGATGATGTCACACAGCTCCCCTGTAGATGATGTCACACAGCCCCCTGTAGATGATGTCACACAGCCCCCCTGTAGATGATGTCACACAGCCCCCCTGTAGATGATGCCACACAGCCCCCTGTAGATGATGTCACACAGCCCCCCTGTAGATGGCACACAGCCCCCCTGTAGATGATGCCGCACAGCCCCCTGTAGATGATGTCGCACAGCCCCCCTGTAGATGATGTCACACAGACCACTTGTAGATGATGTCACACAGCCCCCTGTAGATGTCACACAGCCCCCTGTAGATGATGTCACACAGCCCCCCTGTAGATGATGTCACACAGCCCCCCTGTAGATGATGTCACACAGCCCCCCTGTAGATGATGTCACACAGCCCCCCTGTAGATGATGTCACACAACCCCCTGTAGATGATGTCACACAGACCCCCTGTAGATGATGTCACACAGACCCCCTGTAGATGATGTCACACAGACCCCCTGTAGATGATGGCACACAGCCCCCTATAATGATGCCACACAGCTCCCCTGTAGATGATGCCACACAGCCCCACCTGTAGATGATGCCACACAGCTCCCCTGTAGATGATGCCACACAGCTCCCTGTAGATGATGCCACACAGCCCCCCTGTAGATGATGCCACACAGCTCCCCTGTAGATGATGTCACACAGCCCCCTGTAGATGATGTCACACAGACCACTTTTAGATGATGCCACACAGACAACTTGTAGATGATGCCACACAGCTCCCCTATAATGATGCCACACAGCTCCCCTGTAGATGATGCCACACAGCCCCCCTGTAGATGATGCCACACAGCTCCCCTGTAGATGATGCCACACAGCCCCCTGTAGATGATGCCACACAGCCCCCCTGTAGATGGTGTCACACAGCCCCCCTGTAGATGATGCCTCACAGCCCCCTGTAGATAGAGCCACACAGCTCCCCTGTAGATAGAGCCACACAGCCCCCTGTAGATGATGCCACACAGCCCCCCTGTAGATAATGTCACACAGCCCCCCTGTAGATGATGTCACACAGCCCCCCTGTAGATGATGTCACACAGCCCCCCTGTAGATGATGTCACACAGACCACTTGTAGATGATGTCACACAGCCCCCTGTAGATGATGTCACACAGCCCCCCTGTAGATGATGTCACACAGCCCCCCTTTAGATGATGTCACACAGCCCCCCTGTAGATGATGTCACACAGCCCCCTGTAGATGATGTCACACAGCCCCCCTGTAGATGATGTCACACAGCCCCCCTGTAGATGATGTCACACAGACCCCTGTAGATGATGTCACACAGCCCCCCTGTAGATGATGTCACACAGCCCCCCTGTAGATGATATCACACAGCCCCCCTGAAGATGATGTCCCGCAGACCCCCGGAAGATACCATGCAGACCCTCTGAAGATGTCACGCAGACCCCCTGAAAATGATGCCACACAGCCCCCCTGTAGATAATGCCACACAGACCACTTGTAGATGATGTCACACAGCCCCCCTGTAGATGATGCTACAGAGCTCCCCTGTAGATGATGTCACACAGCCACCTGTAGATGATGCCACACAGACCACTTGTAGATGATGCCACACAGCTCCCCTGTAGATGATGCCACACAGCTCCCCTGTAGATGATGCCACAAAGCCCCCTGTAGATGATGTCACACAGCCCCCTGTAGGTGATGCCACACAGACCCCTGAAGATGATGTCCCGCAGACCCCCAGAAGATACCATGCAGACCCTCTGAAGATGTCACGCAGACCCCCTGAAAATGATGGCACACAGCCCCCTGTAGATGATGCCACACAGACCACTTGTAGATGATGCCACACAGCTCCCCTGTAATGATGCCACACAGCTCCCCTGTAGATGATGCCACCCACACAGCCCCCCTGTAGATGATGCCACCCACACAGCCCCCCTGTAGATGATGCCACACAGCCCCCTGTAGATGATGCCACACAGCTCCCCTGTAGATGATGTCACACAGCCCCTTGTAGATGATGGCACACAGCCCCCTGTAGATGATGTCACACAGCCCCCTGTAGATGATGGCACACAGCCCCCTGTAGATGATGTCACACAGCTCCCCTGTAGATGATGTCACACAGCCCCTTGTAGATGATGGCACACAGCCCCCTGTAGATGATGTCACACAGCCCCCTGTAGATGATGGCACACAGCCCCTGTAGATGATGTCACACAGCCCCCCTGTAGATGGCACACAGCCCCCTGTAGATGATGTCACACAGCCCCCTGTAGATGATGTCACACAGCCCCCCTGTAGATGATGCCACACAGCCCCCTGTAGATGATGCCACACAGCCCCCCTGTAGATGATGTCACACAGCCCCCCTGTAGATGATGTCACACAGACCACTTGTAGATGATGTCACACAGCCCCCTGTAGATGATGTCACACAGCCCCCTGTAGATGATGTCACACAGCTCCCCTGTAGATGATGTCACACAGCCCTTGTAGATGATGGCACACAGCCCCCTGTAGATGATGTCACACAGCCCCCTGTAGATGATGGCACACAGCCCCCTGTAGATGATGTCACACAGCTCCCCTGTAGATGATGTCACACAGCCCCTTGTAGATGATGGCACACAGCCCCCTGTAGATGATGTCACACAGCCCCCTGTAGATGATGGCACACAGCCCCCTGTAGATGATGTCACACAGCCCCCCTGTAGATGGCACACAGCCCCCTGTAGATGATGTCACACAGCCCCCTGTAGATGATGTCACACAGCCCCCCTGTAGATGATGCCACACAGCCCCCTGTAGGTGATGCCACACAGCCCCCCTGTAGATGATGTCACACAGCCCCCCTGTAGATGATGTCACACAGACCACTTGTAGATGATGTCACACAGCCCCCTGTAGATGATGTCACACAGCCCCCTGTAGATGATGTCACACAGCCCCCCTGTAGATGATGTCACACAGCCCCCTGTAGATGATGTCACACAGCCCCCCTGTAGATGATGTCACACAGCCCCCTGTATATAATGTCACACAGCCCCCTGTAGATTATGTCACACAGCTCCCCTGTAGATGATGTCCCGCAGACCCCCGGAAGATACCATGCAGACCCTCTGAAGATGTCATGCAGACCCCCTGAAAATGATGCCACACAGCCCCTTGTAGATGATGGCACACAGCCCCCTGTAGATGATGTCACACAGCCCCCTGTAGATGATGGCACACAGCCCCCTGTAGATGATGTCACACAGCTCCCCTGTAGATGATGTCACACAGCCCCTTGTAGATGATGGCACACAGCCCCCTGTAGATGATGTCACACAGCCCCCTGTAGATGATGGCACACAGCCCCCTGTAGATGATGTCACACAGCCCCCCTGTAGATGGCACACAGCCCCCTGTAGATGGCACACAGCCCCCTGTAGATGATGTCACACAGCCCCCTGTAGATGATGTCACACAGCCCCCCTTGTAGATGATGCCACACAGCCCCCTGTAGATGATGCCACACAGCCCCCCTGTAGATGATGTCACACAGCCCCCCTGTAGATGATGTCACACAGACCACTTGTAGATGATGTCACACAGCCCCCTGTAGATGATGTCACACAGCCCCCCTGTAGATGATGTCACACAGCCCCCCTTTAGATGATGTCACACAGCCCCCCTGTAGATGATGTCACACAGCCCCCTGTAGATGATGTCACACAGCCCCCCTGTAGATGATGTCACACAGCCCCCCTGTAGATGATGTCACACAGACCCCTGTAGATGATGTCACACAGCCCCCCTGTAGATGATGTCACACAGCCCCCCTGTAGATGATGTCACACAGCCCCCCTGAAGATGATGTCCCGCAGACCCCCGGAAGATACCATGCAGACCCTCTGAAGATGTCACGCAGACCCCCTGAAAATGATGCCACACAGCCCCCCTGTAGATAATGCCACACAGACCACTTGTAGATGATATCACACACAGCCCCCCTGTAGATGATGCTACAGAGCTCCCCTGTAGATGATGTCACACAGCCACCTGTAGATGATGCCACACAGACCACTTGTAGATGATGCCACACAGCTCCCCTGTAGATGATGCCACACAGCTCCCCTGTAGATGATGCCACAAAGCCCCCTGTAGATGATGTCACACAGCCCCCTGTAGGTGATGCCACACAGACCCCTAAAGATGATGCCACACAGCCCCCCTGTAGATGATGTCACACAGCCCCCTGTAGGTGATGCCACACAGACCCCTGAAGATGATGTCCCGCAGACCCCCAGAAGATACCATGCAGACCCTCTGAAGATGTCACGCAGACCCCCTGAAAATGATGGCACACAGCCCCCTGTAGATGATGCCACACAGACCACTTGTAGATGATGCCACACAGCTCCCCTGTAATGATGCCACACAGCTCCCCTGTAGATGATGCCACCCACACAGCCCCCCTGTAGATGATGCCACCCACACAGCCCCCCTGTAGATGATGCCACACAGCCCCCTGTAGATGATGCCACACAGCTCCCCTGTAGATGATGTCACACAGCCCCTTGTAGATGATGGCACACAGCCCCCTGTAGATGATGTCACACAGCCCCCTGTAGATGATGGCACACAGCCCCCTGTAGATGATGTCACACAGCTCCCCTGTAGATGATGTCACACAGCCCCTTGTAGATGATGGCACACAGCCCCCTGTAGATGATGTCACACAGCCCCCTGTAGATGATGGCACACAGCCCCCTGTAGATGATGTCACACAGCCCCCCTGTAGATGTCACACAGCCCCCTGTAGATGATGTCACACAGCCCCCTGTAGATGATGTCACACAGCCCCCCTGTAGATGATGCCACACAGCCCCCTGTAGATGATGCCACACAGCCCCCCTGTAGATGATGTCACACAGCCCCCCTGTAGATGATGTCACACAGACCACTTGTAGATGATGTCACACAGCCCCCTGTAGATGATGTCACACAGCCCCCTGTAGATGATGTCACACAGCTCCCCTGTAGATGATGTCACACAGCCCCTTGTAGATGATGGCACACAGCCCCCTGTAGATGATGTCACACAGCCCCCTGTAGATGATGGCACACAGCCCCCTGTAGATGATGTCACACAGCTCCCCTGTAGATGATGTCACACAGCCCCTTGTAGATGATGGCACACAGCCCCCTGTAGATGATGTCACACAGCCCCCTGTAGATGATGGCACACAGCCCCCTGTAGATGATGTCACACAGCCCCCCTGTAGATGGCACACAGCCCCCTGTAGATGATGTCACACAGCCCCCTGTAGATGATGTCACACAGCCCCCCTGTAGATGATGCCACACAGCCCCCTGTAGGTGATGCCACACAGCCCCCCTGTAGATGATGTCACACAGCCCCCCTGTAGATGATGTCACACAGACCACTTGTAGATGATGTCACACAGCCCCCTGTAGATGATGTCACACAGCCCCCTGTAGATGATGTCACACAGCCCCCCTGTAGATGATGTCACACAGCCCCCTGTAGATGATGTCACACAGCCCCCCTGTAGATGATGTCACACAGCCCCCTGTATATAATGTCACACAGCCCCCTGTAGATTATGTCACACAGCTCCCCTGTAGATGATGTCCCGCAGACCCCCGGAAGATACCATGCAGACCCTCTGAAGATGTCATGCAGACCCCCTGAAAATGATGCCACACAGCCCCTTGTAGATGATGGCACACAGCCCCCTGTAGATGATGTCACACAGCCCCCTGTAGATGATGGCACACAGCCCCCTGTAGATGATGGCACACAGCCCCCTGTAGATGATGTCACACAGCTCCCCTGTAGATGATGTCACACAGCCCCTTGTAGATGATGGCACACAGCCCCCTGTAGATGATGTCACACAGCCCCCTGTAGATGATGGCACACAGCCCCCTGTAGATGATGTCACACAGCCCCCCTGTAGATGGCACACAGCCCCCTGTAGATGGCACACAGCCCCCTGTAGATGATGTCACACAGCCCCCTGTAGATGATGTCACACAGCCCCCCTGTAGATGATGCCACACAGCCCCCTGTAGATGATGCCACACAGCCCCCCTGTAGATGATGTCACACAGCCCCCCTGTAGATGATGTCACACAGACCACTTGTAGATGATGTCACACAGCCCCCTGTAGATGATGTCACACAGCCCCCTGTAGATGATGTCACACAGCCCCCCTGTAGATGATGTCACACAGCCCCCTGTAGATGATGTAACACAGCCCCCTGTAGATGATGTCACACAGACCCCCTGTAGATGATGCCACACAGCCCCCTGTAGATGATGTCACACAGCCCCCTGAAGATGATGTCCCGCAGACCCCCGGAAGATACCATGCAGACCCTCTGAAGATGTCACGCAGACCCCCTGAAAATGATGCCACACAGCCCCCCTGTAGATGATGCCACACAGACCACTTGTAGATGATGTCACACAGCCCCCCTGTAGATGATGCCACACAGCTCCCCTGTAGATGATATCACACAGCCCCCTGTAGGTGATGCCACACAGACCCCTGAAGATGATGCCACACAGCCCACCTGTAGATGATGTCACACAGCCCCCTGTAGGTGATGCCACACAGACCCCTGAAGATGATGTCCCGCAGACCCCCAGAAGATGTCACGCAGACCCCCTGAAAATGATGCCACACAGCCCCCCTGTAGATGATGCCACACAGACCACTTGTAGATGATGTCACACAGCCCCCTGTAGATGATGTCACACAGCCCCCCTGTAGATGATGCCACACAGCCCCCCTGTAGATGATTCCACACAGCCCCCTGTAGATGATGCCACAGACCCCTGAAGATGATGTCCCGCAGACCCCCGGAAGATACCATGCAGACCCTCTGAAGATGTCACGAGGCCCCCTGAAAATGATGTCACACAGCCCCCCTGTAGATGATGCCACACAGACCACTTGTAGATGATGTCACACAGCCCCTTGTAGATGATGTCACACAGCCCCCCTTTAGATGATGTCACACAGACCCCCTGTAGATGATGGCACACAGCCCCCCTGTAGATGATGTCACACAGCCCCCTGTAGATGATGTCACACAGCCCCCTGTAGATTGTCACACAGCCCCCTGTAGATTATGTCACACAGACCCCCTGTAGATGATGTCACACAGCCCCCTGTAGATGATGTCACACAGCCCCCTGTAGATGATGTCACACAGCCCCCCTGTAGATGATGCCACACAGCCCCCTGTAGATGATGCCACACAGCCCCCCTGTAGATGATGTCACACAGCCCCCCTGTAGATGATGTCACACAGCCCCCTGTAGATGATGGCACACAGCCGCCCTGTAGATGATGTCACACAGCCCCCCTGTGGATGATGTCACACAGCCCCCCTGTAGATGATGTCACACAGCCCCACTGTAGATGATGTCACACAGCCCCCCTGTAGATGATGTCCCACAGCCCCCCTGTAGATGATGTCACTCAGACCCCCTGTAGATGATGGCACACAGCCCCCCTGTAGATGATGTCACATAGACCCCCTGTAGATGATGCCACACAGCCCCCCTGTAGATGATGCCACAAAGCCCCTTGTAGATGATGTCACACAGCCCCCTGTAGGTGATGCCACACAGACCCCAGAAGCTGATGTCCCGCAGACCCCCAGAAGATACCATGCAGACCCTCTGAAGATGTCACGCAGACCCCCTGAAAATGATGGCACACAGCCCCCCTGTAGATGATGCCACACAGACCACTTGTAGATGATGCCACACAGCTCCCCTGTAATGATGCCACACAGCTCCACTGTAGATGATGCCACACAGCCCCCCTGTAGATGATGCCACACAGCCCCCTGTAGATGATGCCACACAGCTCCCCTGTAGATGATGTCACACAGCCCCCTGTAGATGATGGCACACAGCCCCCTGTAGATGATGTCACACAGCCCCCCTGTAGATAATGCCACACAGCCCCCTGTAGATGATGTCACACAGCCCCCCTGTAGATGGCACACAGCCCCCTGTAGATGATGTCACACAGCCCCCTGTAGATGATGTCACAGACCCCTGAAGATGATGTCCCGCAGACCCCCGGAAGATACCATGCAGACCCTCTGAAGATGTCACGAGGCCCCCTGAAAATGATGCCACACAGCCCCCCTGTAGATGATGCCACACAGACCACTTGTAGATGATGTCACACAGCCCCTTGTAGATGATGTCACACAGCCCCCCTGTAGATGATGTCACACAGCCCCCCTGTAGATGATGTCACACAGACCCCCTGTAGATGATGGCACACAGCCCCCCTGTAGATGATGTCACACAGCCCCCTGTAGATGATGTCACACAGCCCCCTGTAGATTGTCACACGGCCCCCTGTAGATTATGTCACACAGACCCCCTGTAGATGATGTCACACAGCCCCCTGTAGATGATGTCACACAGCCCCCTGTAGATGATGTCACACAGCCCCCCTGTAGATGATGCCACACAGCCCCCCTGTAGATGATGCCACACAGCCCCCTGTAGATGATGCCACACAGCCCCCCTGTAGATGATGTCACACAGCCCCCCTGTAGATGATGTCACACAGCCCCCTGTAGATGATGGCACACAGCCGCCCTGTAGATGATGTCACACAGCCCCCCTGTAGATGATGTCACACAGCCCCCCTGTAGATGATGTCACACAGCCCCACTGTAGATGATGTCACACAGCCCCCCTGTAGATGATGTCCCACAGCCCCCCTGTAGATGATGTCACTCAGACCCCCTGTAGATGATGGCACACAGCCCCCCTGTAGATGATGTCACATAGACCCCCTGTAGATGATGCCACACAGCCCCCCTGTAGATGATGCCACAAAGCCCCTTGTAGATGATGTCACACAGCCCCCTGTAGGTGATGCCACACAGACCCCAGAAGATGATGTCCCGCAGACCCCCAGAAGATACCATGCAGACCCTCTGAAGATGTCACGCAGACCCCCTGAAAATGATGGCACACAGCCCCCCTGTAGATGATGCCACACAGACCACTTGTAGATGATGCCACACAGCTCCCCTGTAATGATGCCACACAGCTCCACTGTAGATGATGCCACACAGCCCCCTGTAGATGATGCCACACAGCCCCCTGTAGATGATGCCACACAGCTCCCCTGTAGATGATGTCACACAGCCCCCTGTAGATGATGGCACACAGCCCCCTGTAGATGATGTCACACAGCCCCCTGTAGATGATGTCACACAGCCCCCCTGTAGATGGCACACAGCCCCCTGTAGATGATGTCACACAGCCCCCTGTAGATGATGTCACACAGCCCCCTGTAGATGATGTCACACAGCCCCCTGTAGATGATGTCACACAGCCCCCCTGTAGATGGCACACAGCCCCCTGTAGATGATGTCACACAGCCCCCTGTAGATGATGTCACACAGCCCCCTGTAGATGATGTCACACAGCTCCCCTGTAGATGATGTCACACAGCCCCCTGTAGATGATGTCACACAGCCCCCTGTAGATGATGTCACAAAGACCCCCTGTAGATGATGGCACACAGCTCCCCTGTAGATAGAGCCACACAGCTCCCCTGTAGATGATGCCACACAGCCCCCCTGTAGATGATGTCACACAGACCACTTGTAGATGATGTCACACAGCTCCCCTGTAGATAGAGCCACACAGCCCTCTGTAGAAGATGTCACACAGCCCCCTGTAGATGATGTCACACAGCCCCCCTGTAGATGATGTCACACAGCCCCCTGTAGATGATGTCACACAGCCCCCCCTGTAGATGATGCCACACAGCCCCCCTGTAGATGATGTCACACAGCCCCCTGTAGATGATGTCACACAGACCCCTGTAGATGATGACACACAGACCCCTGTAGATGATGTCACACAGCCCCCTGTAGATGATGCCACACAGCCCCCCTGTAGATAATGGCACACAGCCCCCTGTAGATGATGTCACAGACCCCTGTAGATGATGTCACAGACCCCTGTAGATGATGTCACAGACCCCTGTAGATGATGCCACACAGACCCCTGTAGATGATGCCACACAGCCCCCCTGTAGATGATGTCACACAGCCCCCTGTAGATGATGTCACACAGCCCCCTGTAGATGATGTCACACAGACCACTTGTAGATGATGTCACACAGCCCCTTGTAGATGATGTCACACAGCCCCCCTGTAGATGATGTCACACAGCCCCCCTGTAGATGATGTCACACAGCCCCCTGTAGATGATGCCACACAGACCCCTGTAGATGATGTCACACAGCCCCCTGTAGATGATGTCACACAGACCACTGTAGATGATGCCATACAGCCCCCCTGTAGATGATGTCACACAGACCCCCTGTAGATGATGCCACACAGCTCCCCTGTAGATGATGCCACACAGACCCCCTGTAGATAATGTCACACAGCCCCCTGTAGATGATGTCACAGACCCCTGTAGATGATGTCGCAGACCCCTGTAGATGATGTCACAGACCCCTGTAGATGATGTCACAGACCCCTGTAGATGATGTCACACAGACCCCTGTAGATGATGCCACACAGCCCCCCTGTAGATGATGTCACACAGCCCCCTGTAGATGATGTCACACAGACCCCCTGTAGATGATGTCACACAGCCCCCTGTAGATGATGGCACACAGCCCCCTGTAGATGATGCCACAAAGCCCCCCCCCCTGTAGACAATGCCACACAGCCCCCCTGTAGACAGAGCCACACAGCCCCCCTGTAGATAGAGCCACACAGCCCCCCTGTAGATAGAGCCACACAGCCCCCCTGTAGATAGAGCCACACAGCCCCCCTGTAGGTGATGCCACACAGCCCCCTGTAGATGATGCCACACAGCCCCCCTGTAGATAATGTCACACAGCCCCCTGTAGATGATGTCACAGACCCCTGTAGATGATGTCACAGACCCCTGTAGATGATGTCACAGACCCCTGTAGATGATGCCACACAGACCCCTGTAGATGATGCCACACAGCCCCCCTGTAGATGATGTCACACAGCCCCCTGTAGATGATGTCACACAGCCCCCTGTAGATGATGTCACACAGACCCTTGTAGATGATGTCACACAGCCCCTTGTAGATGATGTCACACAGCCCCCCTGTAGATGATGTCACACAGCCCCCTGTAGATGATGCCACACAGACCCCTGTAGATGATGTCACACAGCCCCCTGTAGATGATGTCACACAGACCCCTGTAGATGATGCCATACAGCCCCCCTGTAGATGATGTCACACAGCCCCCTGTAGATGATGTCACACAGCCCCCTGTAGATGATGCCACACAGACCCCTGTAGATGAAGTCACACAGCCCCCTGTAGATGATGTCACACAGACCCCTGTAGATGATGCCATACAGCCCCCCTGTAGATGATGTCACACAGCCCCCTGTAGATGATGCCACACAGCCCCCCTGTAGATAATGTCACACAGCCCCCTGTAGATGATGTCACAGACCCCTGTAGATGATGTCACAGACCCCTGTAGATGATGTCACAGACCCCTGTAGATGATGTCACACAGACCCCTGTAGATGATGCCACACAGACCCCTGTAGATGATGCCACACAGCCCCCCTGTAGATGATGTCACACAGCCCCCTGTAGATGATGTCACACAGCCCCCTGTAGATGATGTCACACAGACCCCCTGTAGATGATGCCACACAGCTCCCCTGTAGATGATGCCACATAGCCCCCCTGTAGATAATGTCACACAGCCCCCTGTAGATGATGTCGCAGACCCCTGTAGATGATGTCGCAGACCCCTGTAGATGATGTCGCAGACCCCTGTAGATGATGTCGCAGACCCCTGTAGATGATGTCACACAGCCCCCTGTAGATGATGCCACACAGACCCCTGTAGATGATGTCACACAGCCCCCTGTAGATGATGTCACACAGACCCCTGTAGATGATGCCATACAGCCCCCCTGTAGACAATGCCACACAGCCCCCCTGTAGATAGAGCCACACAGCCCCCCTGTAGATGATGTCAGACAGACCACTTGTAGATGATGTCACACAGCCCCCTGTAGATGATGTCACACAGCCACCCTGTAGATGATGTCACACAGCCCCCTGTAGATGATGTCACACAGACCCCTGTAGATGATGTCACACAGACCCCTGTAGATGATGTCACACAGACCCCTGTAGATGATGTCACACAGCCCCCTGTAGATGATGTCACACAGACCCCTGTAGATGATGCCATACAGCCCCCCTGTAGACAATGCCACACAGCCCCCCTGTAGATAGAGCCACACAGCCCCCCTGTAGATGATGTCACACAGACCACTTGTAGATGATGTCACACAGCCCCCTGTAGATGATGTCACACAGCCACCCTGTAGATGATGTCACACAGCCCCCCTGTAGATGATGTCACACAGCCCCCTGTAGATGATGTCACACAGCTCCCCTGTAGATGATGTCACACAGCTCCCCTGTAGATGATGTCACACAGCCCCCTGTAGATGATGTCACACAGCCCCCTGTAGATGATGTCACACAGCCCCCTGTAGATGATGTCACACAGCCCCCCTGTAGATGATGTCACACAGCCCCCCTGTAGATGATGTCACACAGCCCCCCTGTAGATGATGTCACACAGCCCCCCTGTAGATGATGGCACACAACCCCCCTGTAGATGATGCCACAAAGCCCCCTGTAGATGATGCCACACAGCCCCCCTGTAGATGATGCCACACAGCCCCCTGTAGATGATGCCACACAGCCCCCCTGTAGGTGATGCCACACAGCCCCCCTGTAGATGATGTCACACAGCCCCCTGTAGATGATGTCACAAAGCCCCCCTGTAGATGATGTCACACAACCCTCTGTAGATGATGTCACACAACCCCCCTGTAAATGATGTCACACAGCCCCCTGTATATGATGTCACACAGCCCCCTGTAGATGATGTCACACAGCCCCCTGTAGATGATGTCACACAGCCCCCTGTAGATGATGTCACACAGCCCCCTGTAGATGATGGCACACAGCCCCCCTGTAGATGATGCCACAAAGCCCCCCCCTGTAGATGATGCCACACAGCCCCCCTGTAGATAGAGCCACACAGCCCCCCTGTAGATAGAGCCACACAGCCCCCCTGTAGATAGAGCCACACAGCCCCCCTGTAGGTGATGCCACACAGCCCCCTGTAGATGATGTCACACAGCCCCCTGTAGATGATGTCACACAGCCCCCCTGTAGATGATGTCACACAGACCCCCTGTAGATGATGGCACACAGCTCCCCTGTAGATGATGTCACACAGCCCTCTGTAGATGATGTCACACAGCCCCCTGTAGATGATGTCACACAGCTCCCCTGTAGATGATGTCACACAGCCCCCTGTAGATGATGCCACACAGCTCCCCCGTAGATAGAGCCACACAGCCCCGTTGTAGATGATGCCACACAGCCCCCCTGTAGATGATGCCACAAAGCCCCCCCCTGTAGATGATGCCACACAGCCCCCCTGTAGATAGAGCCACACAGCCCCCTGTAGGTAATGCCACACAGCCCCCCTTTAGATAGAGCCACACAGCCCCCCTGTAGATAGAGCCACACAGCCCCCCTGTAGATAGAGCCACACAGCCCCCCTGTAGGTAATGCCACACAGCCCCCCTGTAGGTAATGCCACACAGCCCCCCTGTAGATAATGCCACACAGCCCCCCTGTAGATAATGCCACACAGCCCCCCTGTAGATAGAGCCACACAGCCCCCCTGTAGCTAGAGCCACACAGCCCCCCTGTAGATAGAGCCACACAGCCCCCCTGTAGATAGAGCCACACAGCCCCCTGTAGATGATGTCACAAAGCCCCCCTGTAGATAATGCCACACAGACCCCATGTAGATAGAGCCACACAGCCCCCCTGTAGATAGAGCCACACAGCCCCCCTGTAGGTGATGCCACACAGCCCCCTGTAGATAATGTCACACAGCCCCCTGTAGATGATGTCACACAGCCCCCCTGTAGATGATGTCACACAGACCCCCTGTAGATGATGGCACACAGCTCCCCTGTAGATGATGCCACACAGCCCCCCTGTAGATGATGTCACACAGCCCCCTGTAGATAATGTCACAGACCCCTGTAGATGATGTCACAGCCCCCTGTAGATGATGTCACACAGCCCCCTGTAGATGATGTCACACAGCCCCCTGTAGATGATGTCACACAGATCCCCTGTAGATGATGGCACACAGCTCCCCTGTAGATGATGCCACACAGCCCCCTGTAGATGATGTCACACAGCCCCCCTGTAGATGATGTCACACAGACCACTTGTAGATGATGTCACAGAGCCCCCTGTAGATGATGTCACACAGCCCCCTGTAGATGATGTCACACAGCCCCCTGTAGATGTCACACAGCCCCCTGTAGATTATGTCACACAGCTCCCCTGTAGATGATGTCACACAGCCCCCTTTAGATGATGCCACACAGCCCCCTTGTAGATTATGTCACACAGACCCCCTGTAGATGATGGCACACAGCCCCCCTGTAGATGATGTCACACAGCCCCCTGTAGATGATGTCACACAGCCCCCTGTAGATGATGTCACACAGCCCCCCTGTAGATGATGGCACACAGCCCCCTGTAGATGATGGCACACAGCCCCCCTGTAGATGATGTCACACAGACCCCTGTAGATGATGTCACACAGCCCCCTGTAGATGATGTCACACAGCCCCCTGTAGATGGCACACAGCCCCCTGTAGATGATGTCACACAGCCCCCTGTATATAATCTCACACAGCCCCCTGTAGATGATGTCACACAGACCCCCTGTAGATGATGTCACACAGACCCCCTGTAGATGATGGCACACAGACCCCCTGTAGATGATGGCACACAGCTCCAATGTAGATGATGCCACACAGACCCCCTGTAGATGATGGCCCACAGCTCCCCTGTAGATGATGGCACACAGACCCCCTGTAGATGATGGCACACAGCTCCCCTGTAGATAATGCCACACAGCCCCCCTGTAGATAGAGCCACACAGCCCCCCTGTAGCTAGAGCCACACAGCCCCCCTGTAGATAGAGCCACACAGCCCCCCTGTAGATAGAGCCACACAGCCCCCTGTAGATGATGTCACAAAGCCCCCCCTGTAGATAATGCCACACAGACCCCATGTAGATAGAGCCACACAGCCCCCCTGTAGATAGAGCCACACAGCCCCCCTGTAGATGATGTCACACAGCCCCCTGTAGATGATGCCACACAGACCCCCTGTAGATGATGTCACACAGCCCCCTGTAGATGATGTCACACAGACCCCTGTAGATGATACCACACAGACCCCCTGTAGATGATGTCACACAGCCCCCTGTAGATGATGTCACACAGACCCCTGTAGATGATGTCACACAGACCCCCTGTAGATGATGTCACACAGCCCCCTGTAGATGATGTCACACAGCCCCCTGTAGATGATGCCACACAGCCCCCTGTAGATGATGTCACACAGACCCCTGTAGGTGATGCCATACAGCCCCCCTGTAGATGATGCCACACAGCCCCCCTGTAGATGATGGCACACAGCTCCCCTGTAGATGATGGCACACAGCTCCCCTGTAGATGATGCCACACAGCCCCCCTGTAGATAATGTTACACAGCCCCCTGTAGATAATGTCACAGACCCCTGTAGATAATGTCACAGACCCCTGTAGATGATGTCACAGACCCCTGTAGATGATGTCACACAGTCCCCTGTAGATGATGCCACACAGCCCCCCTGTAGATGATGTCACACAGCCCCCTGTAGATGATGTCACACAGACCCCCTGTAGATGATGTCACACAGCCCCCCTGTAGATGATGTCACAGACCCCCTGTAGATGATGTCACACAGCCCCCCTGTAGATGATGTCACAGACCCCTGTAGATGATGTCACACAGACCCCTGTAGATGATGCCACACAGCCCCCCTGTAGATGATGTCACACAGCCCCCTGTAGATGATGTCACACAGACCCCCTGTAGATGCCACACAGCTCCCCTGTAGATGATGCCACACAGCCCCCTGTAGATGATGTCACACAGCCCCCTGTAGATGATGTCACAGACCCCTGTAGATGATGTCACAGACCCCTGTAGATGATGTCACAGACCCCTGTAGATGATGTCACACAGACCCCTGTAGATGATGCCACACAGCCCCCCTGTAGATGATGTCACACAGCCCCCTGTAGATGATGTCACACAGACCCCCTGTAGATGATGGCACACAGCCCCCTGTAGATGATGGCACAAAGCCCCCCCCCTGTAGATGATGCCACACAGCCCCCCTGTAGATAGAGCCACACAGCCCCCCTGTAGATGATGTCACACAGACCACTTGTAGATGATGTCACACAGCCCCCTGTAGATGATGTCACACAGCCACCCTGTAGATGATGTCACACAGCCCCCTGTAGATGATGTCACACAGCCCCCTGTAGATGTCACACAGCCCCCTGTAGATGATGTCACACAGCTCCCCTGTAGATGATGTCACACAGGCCCCTGTAGATGATGTCACACAGCCCCCTGTAGATGATGTCACACAGCCCCCTGTAGATGATGTCACACAGCCCCCCTGTAGATGATGTCACACAGCCCCCTGTAGATGATGTCACAGACCCCTGTAGATGATGTCACACAGACCCCTGTAGATGATGCCACACAGCCCCCCTGTAGATGATGTCACACAGCCCCCTGTAGATGATGTCACACAGACCCCCTGTAGATGATGGCACACAGCCCCCTGTAGATGATGGCACACAGCCCCCTGTAGATGATGCCACAAAGCCCCCCCCTGTAGATGATGCCACACAGCCCCCCTGTAGATAGAGCCACACAGCCCCCCTGTAGATGATGTCACACAGACCACTTGTAGATGATGTCACACAGCCCCCTGTAGATGATGTCACACAGCCACCCTGTAGATGATGTCACACAGCCCCCTGTAGATGATGTCACACAGCCCCCTGTAGATGTCACACAGCCCCCTGTAGATGATGTCACACAGCTCCCCTGTAGATGATGTCACACAGCCCCCTGTAGATGATGTCACACAGCCCCCTGTAGATAATGTCACACAGCCCCCTGTAGATGATGTCACACAGCCCCCCTGTAGATGATGTCACACAGCCCCCTGTAGATGATGTCACAGACCCCTGTAGATGATGTCACACAGACCCCTGTACATGATGCCACACAGCCCCCCTGTAGATGATGTCACACAGCCCCCTGTAGATGATGTCACACAGACCCCCTGTAGATGATGTCACACAGCCCCCCTGTAGATGATGTCACACAGACCCCCTGTAGATGATGCCACACAGCTCCCCTGTAGATGATGCCACACAGCCCCCCTGTAGATAATGTCACACAGCCCCCTGTAGATGATGTCACACAGCCCCCTGTAGATGACACACAGCCCCCTGTAGATGATGTCACACAGCTCTCCTGTAGATGATGTCACACAGCCCCCTGTAGATGATGTCACACAGCCCCCTGTAGATGATGTCACACAGCCCCCTGTAGATGATGTCACACAGCCCCCTGTAGATGATGTCACACAGCCCCCTGTAGATGATGTCACACAGCCCCCCTGTAGATGATGTCACACAGCCCCCCTGTAGATGATGTCACAC
The DNA here is from genome assembly GCF_050947455.1 of Rhinoderma darwinii. Classification (NCBI taxonomy): domain Eukaryota; kingdom Metazoa; phylum Chordata; class Amphibia; order Anura; family Rhinodermatidae; genus Rhinoderma; species Rhinoderma darwinii. The sequence continues at coordinate 45,280 of NW_027462463.1, forward strand.
AGCCCCCCTGTAGATGATGTCACACAGACCCCTGTAGATGATGTCACACAGCCCCCTGTAGATGATGTCACACAGCCCCCTGTAGATGGCACACAGCCCCCTGTAGATGATGTCACACAGCCCCCTGTATATAATCTCACACAGCCCCCTGTAGATGATGTCACACAGACCCCCTGTAGATGATGTCACACAGACCCCCTGTAGATGATGGCACACAGACCCCCTGTAGATGATGGCACACAGCTCCCCTGTAGATGATGCCACACAGACCCCCTGTAGATGATGGCCCACAGCTCCCCTGTAGATGTCACACAGCCCCCTGTAGATGGCACACAGCCCCCTGTAGATGATGTCACACAGCCCCCTGTATATAATCTCACACAGCCCCCTGTAGATGATGTCACACAGACCCCCTGTAGATGATGGCACACAGCTCCCCTGTAGATAATGCCACACAGCCCCCCTGTAGATAGAGCCACACAGCCCCCCTGTAGCTAGAGCCACACAGCCCCCCTGTAGATAGAGCCACACAGCCCCCCTGTAGATAGAGCCACACAGCCCCCTGTAGATGATGTCACAAAGCCCCCCCTGTAGATAATGCCACACAGACCCCATGTAGATAGAGCCACACAGCCCCCCTGTAGATAGAGCCACACAGCCCCCCTGTAGATGATGTCACACAGCCCCCTGTAGATGATGCCACACAGACCCCCTGTAGATGATGTCACACAGACCCCTGTAGATGATGCCACACAGACCCCCTGTAGATGATGTCACACAGCCCCCTGTAGATGATGTCACACAGCCCCCTGTAGATGATGCCACACAGCCCCACTGTAGATGATGTCACACAGCCCCCTGTAGATGATGTCACACAGACCCCTGTAGATGATGTCACACAGACCCCTGTAGATGATGTCACACAGACCCCTGTAGATGATGTCACACAGACCCCTGTAGATGATGTCACACAGACCCCTGTAGATGATGTCACACAGACCCCCTGTAGATTATGTCACACAGCCCCCTGTAGATGATGTCACACAGACCCCCTGTAGATGATGTCACACAGCCCCCTGTAGATGATGTCACACAGCCCCCTGTAGATGATGCCACACAGCCCCCTGTAGATGATGTCACACAGACCCCTGTAGGTGATGCCATACAGCCCCCCTGTAGATGATGCCACACAGCCCCCCTGTAGATGATGGCACACAGCTCCCCTGTAGATGATGGCACACAGCTCCCCTGTAGATGATGCCACACAGCCCCCCTGTAGATAATGTTACACAGCCCCCTGTAGATAATGTCACAGACCCCTGTAGATAATGTCACAGACCCCTGTAGATGATGTCACAGACCCCTGTAGATGATGTCACACAGTCCCCTGTAGATGATGCCACACAGCCCCCCTGTAGATGATGTCACACAGCCCCCTGTAGATGATGTCACACAGACCCCCTGTAGATGATGTCACACAGCCCCCCTGTAGATGATGTCACAGACCCCCTGTAGATGATGTCACACAGCCCCCCTGTAGATGATGTCACAGACCCCTGTAGATGATGTCACACAGACCCCTGTAGATGATGCCACACAGCCCCCCTGTAGATGATGTCACACAGCCCCCTGTAGATGATGTCACACAGACCCCCTGTAGATGATGCCACACAGCTCCCCTGTAGATGATGCCACACAGCCCCCCTGTAGATGATGTCACACAGCCCCCTGTAGATGATGTCACAGACCCCTGTAGATGATGTCACAGACCCCTGTAGATGATGTCACAGACCCCTGTAGATGATGTCACACAGACCCCTGTAGATGATGCCACACAGCCCCCCTGTAGATGATGTCACACAGCCCCCTGTAGATGATGTCACACAGACCCCCTGTAGATGATGGCACAAAGTCCCCCCCTGTAGATGATGCCACACAGCCCCCCTGTAGATAGAGCCACACAGCCCCCCTGTAGATGATGTCACACAGACCACTTGTAGATGATGTCACACAGCCCCCTGTAGATGATGTCACACAGCCACCCTGTAGATGATGTCACACAGCCCCCTGTAGATGTCACACAGCCCCCTGTAGATGATGTCACACAGCCCCCTGTAGATGATGTCACACAGCCCCCTGTAGATGATGTCACACAGCCCCCTGTAGATGATGTCACAGACCCCTGTAGATGATGTCACACAGACCCCTGTAGATGATGCCACACAGCCCCCCTGTAGATGATGTCACACAGCCCCCTGTAGATGATGTCACAGACCCCTGTAGATGATGTCACACAGACCCCTGTAGATGATGGCACACAGCCCCCTGTAGATGATGCCACAAAGCCCCCCCCTGTAGATGATGCCACACAGCCCCCCTGTAGATAGAGCCACACAGCCCCCCTGTAGATTATGTCACACAGACCACTTGTAGATGATGTCACACAGCCCCCTGTAGATGATGTCACACAGCCACCCTGTAGATGATGTCACACAGCCCCCTGTAGATGATGCCACACAGCCCCCTGTAGATGATGTCACACAGCCCCCTGTAGATGATGTCACACAGCTCCCCTGTAGATGATGTCACACAGCCCCCTGTAGATGATGTCACACAGCCCCCTGTAGATGATGTCACACAGCCCCCTGTAGATGATGTCACACAGCCCCCCTGTAGATGATGTCACACAGCCCCCTGTAGATGATGTCACAGACCCCTGTAGATGATGTCACACAGACCCCTGTACATGATGCCACACAGCCCCCCTGTAGATGATGTCACACAGCCCCCTGTAGATGATGTCACACAGACCCCCTGTAGATGATGTCACACAGCCCCCCTGTAGATGATGTCACACAGACCCCCTGTAGATGATGCCACACAGCTCCCCTGTAGATGATGCCACACAGCCCCCCTGTAGATAATGTCACACAGCCCCCCTGTAGATAATGTCACACAGCCCCCTGTAGATGATGTCACAGACCCCTGTAGATGATGTCACAGACCCCTGTAGATGATGTCACAGACCCCTGTAGATGATGTCACACAGACCCCTGTAGATGATGCCACACAGCCCCCCTGTAGATGATGTCACACAGCCCCCTGTAGATGATGTCACACAGACCCCCTGTAGATGATGGCACACAGCCCCCTGTAGATGATGGCACACAGCCCCCTGTAGATGATGCCACAAAGCCCCCCCCTGTAGATGATGCCACACAGCCCCCCTGTAGATAGAGCCACACAGCCCCCCTGTAGATGATGTCACACAGACCACTTGTAGATGATGTCACACAGTCCCCTGTAGATGTCACACAGCCACCCTGTAGATGATGTCACACAGCCCCCTGTAGATGATGTCACACAGCCCCCTGTAGATGATGTCACACAGCCCCCCTGTAGATGATGTCACACAGCCCCCTGTAGATGATGGCACACAGCCCCCTGTAGATGATGTCACACAGCCCCCCTGTAGATGATGTCACACAGCCCCCCTGTAGATGATGTCACACAGCCCCCTGTAGATGATGGCACACAGCCCCCCTGTAGATGATGTCACACAGACCCCCTGTAGATAATGTCACACAGACCCCCTGTAGATGATGCCACACAGACCCCCTGTAGATGATGTCACAAAGCCCCCTGTAGATGATGCTACACAGCCCCCCTGTAGATGATGCCACACAGCCCCCTGTAGATGATGCCACACAGCCCCCCTGTAGGTAATGTCACACAGCCCCCCTGTAGGTAATGTCACACAGCCCCCTGTAGATGATGTCACACAGCCCCCTGTAGATGATGTCACACAGCCCCCTGTAGATGATGTCACACAGCCCCCCTGTAGATGATGCCACACAGCCCCCTGTAGATGATGTCACACAGACCCCTGTAGATGATGCCACACAGCCCCCCTGTAGATGATGTCACACAGCCCCCTGTAGATGATGTCACACAGCCCCCTGTAGATTATGTCACACAGCCCCCCTGTAGATTATGTCACACAACCCCCCTGTAGATGATGCCACACAGCCCCCTGTAGATGATGTCACACAGACCCCTGTAGGTGATGCCATACAGCCCCCCTGTAGATGATGCCACACAGCCCCCCCTGTAGATGATGGCACACAGCTCCCCTGTAGATGATGTCACACAGCCCCCTATAGATGATGTCACACAGCCCCCCTGTAGATGATGCCACACAGCCCCCCTGTAGATGATGCCACACAGCCCCCCTGTAGATGATGCCACACAGCCCCCCTGTAGATGATGCCACACAGCCCCCTGTAGATGATGTCACACAGACCCCTGTAGATGATGCCACACAGCCCCCTGTAGATGATGTCACACAGCCCCCTGTAGATGATGTCACACAGCCCCCTGTAGATTATGTCACACAGCCCCCTGTAGATTATGTCACACAACCCCCCTGTAGATGATGCCACACAGCCCCCTGTAGATGATGTCACACAGCCCCCCTGTAGATGATGTCACACAGCCCCCTGTAGATGATGGCACACAGCCCCCCTGTAGATGATGTCACACAGACCCCCTGTAGATGATGTCACACAGCCCCCCTGTAGGTGATGCCATACAGCCCCCTGTAGATGATGCCACACAGCCCCCCTGTAGATGATGGCACAAAGCTCCCCTGTAGATGATGGCACACAGCTCCCCTGTAGATGCCACACAGCCCCCCTGTAGATGATGGCACACAGCCCCCCTGTAGATGATGTCACACAGACCCCCTGTAGATAATGTCACACAGACCCCCTGTAGATGATGCCACACAGACCCCCTGTAGATGATGTCACAAAGCCCCCTGTAGATGATGCTACACAGCCCCCCTGTAGATGATGCCACACAGCCCCCTGTAGATGATGCCACACAGCCCCCCTGTAGGTAATGTCACACAGCCCCCCTGTAGGTAATGTCACACAGCCCCCTGTAGATGATGTCACACAGCCCCCTGTAGATGATGCCACACAGCCCCCTGTAGATGATGCCACACAGCCCCCCTGTAGGTAATGTCACACAGCCCCCCTGTAGGTAATGTCACACAGCCCCCTGTAGATGATGTCACACAGCCCCCTGTAGATGATGTCACACAGCCCCCTGTAGATGATGTCACACAGCCCCCCTGTAGATGATGCCACACAGCCCCCCTGTAGATGATGCCACACAGACCCCTGTAGATGATGTCACACAGACCCCTGTAGATGATGCCACACAGCCCCCCTGTAGATGATGCCACACAGCCCCCCTGTAGATGATGCCACACAGCCCCCTGTAGATGATGTCACACAGCCCCCTGTAGATGATGTCACACAGCCCCCTGTAGATTATGTCACACAGCCCCCCTGTAGATTATGTCACACAACCCCCCTGTAGATGATGCCACACAGCCCCCTGTAGATGATGTCACACAGACCCCTGTAGGTGATGCCATACAGCCCCCCTGTAGATGATGCCACACAGCCCCCCCTGTAGATGATGGCACACAGCTCCCCTGTAGATGATGTCACACAGCCCCCTATAGATGATGTCACACAGCCCCCCTGTAGATGATGCCACACAGCCCCCCTGTAGATGATGCCACACAGCCCCCCTGTAGATGATGCCACACAGCCCCCCTGTAGATGATGCCACACAGCCCCCTGTAGATGATGTCACACAGACCCCTGTAGATGATGCCACACAGCCCCCCTGTAGATGATGTCACACAGCCCCCTGTAGATGATGTCACACAGCCCCCTGTAGATTATGTCACACAGCCCCCCTGTAGATTATGTCACACAACCCCCCTGTAGATGATGCCACACAGCCCCCTGTAGATGATGTCACACAGACCCCTGTAGGTGATGCCACACAGCCCCCTGTAGATGATGCCACACAGCCCCCCTGTAGATGATGGCACAAAGCTCCCCTGTAGATGATGGCACACAGCTCCCCTGTAGATGCCACACAGCCCCCCTGTAGATAATATCACACAGACCCCTGTAGATGATGTCACAGACCCCTGTAGATGATGTCACACAGACCCCTGTAGATGATGCCACACAGCCCCCCTGTAGATGATGTCACACAGCCCCCTGTAGATGATGTCACACAGACCCCCTGTAGATGATGTCACACAGCCCCCCTGTAGATGATGTCACACAGACCCCCTGTAGATGATGTCACACAGCTCCCCTGTAGATGATGCCACACAGCCCCCCTGTAGATGATGTCACACAGCCCCCTGTAGGTGATGTCACACAGACCCCCTGTAGATGATGTCACACAGCTCCCCTGTAGATGACGTCACACAGACCCCCTGTAGATGATGCCACACAGCCCCCCTGTAGATAATGTCACACAGCCCCCCTGTAGATAGAGCCACACAGCCCCCCTGTAGATGATGTCACACAGACCACTTGTAGATGATGTCACACAGCCACCCTGTAGATGATGTCACACAGCCCCCTGTAGATGATGTCACACAGCCCCCTGTAGATGACACACAGCCCCCTGTAGATGATGTCACACAGCCCCCTGTAGATGATGTCACACAGCCCCCTGTAGATGATGTCACACAGACCCCCTGTAGATAATGTCACACAGACCCCCTGTAGATGATGCCACACAGACCCTCTGTAGATGATGTCACAAAGCCCCCTGTAGATGATGCTACACAGCCCCCCTGTAGATGATGCCACACAGCCCCCTGTAGATGATGCCACACAGACCCCCTGTAGATGATGTCACACAGCCCCCTGTAGATGATGTCACACAGCCCCCTGTAGATGATGCCACACAGCCCCACTGTAGATGATGTCACACAGCCCCCTGTAGATGATGTCACACAGACCCCTGTAGATGATGTCACACAGACCCCTGTAGATGATGTCACACAGACCCCTGTAGATGATGTCACACAGACCCCTGTAGATGATGTCACACAGACCCCCTGTAGATTATGTCACACAGCCCCCTGTAGATGATGTCACACAGACCCCCTGTAGATGATGTCACACAGCCCCCTGTAGATGATGTCACAGACCCCTGTAGATGATGCCACACAGCCCCCTGTAGATGATGTCACACAGACCCCTGTAGGTGATGCCATACAGCCCCCCTGTAGATGATGCCACACAGCCCCCCTGTAGATGATGGCACACAGCTCCCCTGTAGATGATGTCACACAGCCCCCTGTAGATGATGTCACACAGCCCCCCTGTAGATGATGTCACACAGCCCCCTGTAGATGATGGCACACAGCCCCCTGTAGATGATGTCACACAGCCCCCTGTAGATTATGTCACACAGCCCCCCTGTAGATGATGTCACACAGACCCCTGTAGAATAATGCCACACAGCCCCCTGTAGATGATGTCACACAGCCCCCTGTAGATGATGCCACACAGCCCCCTGTAGATGATGTCACACAGACCCCTGTAGGTGATGCCATACAGCCCCCCTGTAGATGATGCCACACAGCCCCCCCTGTAGATGATGGCACACAGCTCCCCTGTAGATGATGTCACACAGCCCCCTATAGATGATGTCACACAGCCCCCCTGTAGATGATGCCACACAGCCCCCCTGTAGATGATGCCACACAGCCCCCTGTAGATGATGTCACACAGACCCCTGTAGAATAATGCCACACAGCCCCCCTGTAGATAATGCCACACAGCCCCCCTGTAGATGATGCCACACAGCCCCCCTGTAGATGATGCCACACAGCCCCCTGTAGATGATGTCACACAGACCCCTGTAGATGATGCCACACAGCCCCCCTGTAGATGATGTCACACAGCCCCCTGTAGATGATGTCACACAGCCCCCTGTAGATTATGTCACACAGCCCCCCTGTAGATTATGTCACACAACCCCCCTGTAGATGATGCCACACAGCCCCCTGTAGATGATGTCACACAGCCCCCCTGTAGATGATGTCACACAGCCCCCTGTAGATGATGGCACACAGCCCCCCTGTAGATGATGTCACACAGACCCCCTGTAGATGATGTCACACAGCCCCCCTGTAGGTGATGCCATACAGCCCCCTGTAGATGATGCCACACAGCCCCCCTGTAGATGATGGCACAAAGCTCCCCTGTAGATGATGGCACACAGCTCCCCTGTAGATGATGTCACACAGACCCCCTGTAGATGATGTCACAGACCCCTGTAGATGATGTCACAGACCCCTGTAGATGATGTCACACAGCCCCCTGTAGATGATGTCACACAGACCCCCTGTAGATGATGTCACACAGCCCCCCTGTAGATGATGCCACACAGCCCCCCTGTAGATGATGTCACACAGCCCCCTGTAGGTGATGTCACACAGACCCCCTGTAGATGATGTCACACAGCCCCCCTGTAGATGACGTCACACAGACCCCCTGTAGATGATGCCACACAGCCCCCCTGTAGATAATGTCACACAGCCCCCCTGTAGATAGAGCCACACAGCCCCCCTGTAGATGATGTCACACAGACCACTTGTAGATGATGTCACACAGCCACCCTGTAGATGATGTCACACAGCCCCTGTAGATGATGTCACACAGCCCCCTGTAGATGACACACAGCCCCCTGTAGATGATGTCACACAGCTCCCCTGTAGATGATGTCACACAGCCCCCTGTAGATGATGTCACACAGCCCCCTGTAGATGATGTCACACAGCCCCCTGTAGATGATGTCACACAGCCCCCTGTAGATGATGTCACACAGCCCCCTGTAGATGATGTCACACAGCCCCCCTGTAGATGATGTCACACAGCCCCCCTGTAGATGATGTCACACAGCCCCCCTGTAGATGATGCCACACAGCTCCCCTGTAGATGATGGCACACAGCCCCCTGTAGATGATGGCACACAGCCCCCTGTAGATGATGTCACACAGCCCCCCTGTAGATGATGGCACAAAGCTCCCCTGTAGATGATGGCACACAGCTCCCCTGTAGATGATGCCACACAGCCCCTCTGTAGATAATGTCACACAGACCCCTGTAGATGATGTCACAGACCCCTGTAGATGATGTCACACAGCCCCCTGTAGATGATGTCACACAGACCCCCTGTAGATGATGTCACACAGCCCCCCTGTAGATGATGTCACACAGCCCCCCTGTAGATGATGTCACACATACCCCTGTAGATGATGCCACACAGCCCCCCTGTAGATGATGTCACACAGCCCCCCTGTAGATGATGGCACACAGCCCCCTGTAGATGATGCCACACAGCCCCCCTGTAGATGATGTCACACAGCCCCCTGTAGATGATGTCACAGACCCCTGTAGATGATGTCACACAGACCCCTGTAGATGATGGCACACAGCCCCCTGTAGATGATGCCACAAAGCCCCCCCCTGTAGATGATGCCACACAGCCCCCCTGTAGATAGAGCCACACAGCCCCCCTGTAGATTATGTCACACAGACCACTTGTAGATGATGTCACACAGCCCCCTGTAGATGATGTCACACAGCCACCCTGTAGATGATGTCACACAGCCCCCTGTAGATGATGCCACACAGCCCCCTGTAGATGATGTCACACAGCCCCTGTAGATGATGTCACACAGCTCCCCTGTAGATGATGTCACACAGCCCCCTGTAGATGATGTCACACAGCCCCCTGTAGATGATGTCACACAGCCCCCTGTAGATGATGTCACACAGCCCCCCTGTAGATGATGTCACACAGCCCCCTGTAGATGATGTCACAGACCCCTGTAGATGATGTCACACAGACCCCTGTACATGATGCCACACAGCCCCCCTGTAGATGATGTCACACAGCCCCCTGTAGATGATGTCACACAGACCCCCTGTAGATGATGTCACACAGCCCCCCTGTAGATGATGTCACACAGACCCCCTGTAGATGATGCCACACAGCTCCCCTGTAGATGATGCCACACAGCCCCCCTGTAGATAATGTCACACAGCCCCCCTGTAGATAATGTCACACAGCCCCCTGTAGATGATGTCACAGACCCCTGTAGATGATGTCACAGACCCCTGTAGATGATGTCACAGACCCCTGTAGATGATGTCACACAGACCCCTGTAGATGATGCCACACAGCCCCCCTGTAGATGATGTCACACAGCCCCCTGTAGATGATGTCACACAGACCCCCTGTAGATGATGGCACACAGCCCCCTGTAGATGATGGCACACAGCCCCCTGTAGATGATGCCACAAAGCCCCCCCCTGTAGATGATGCCACACAGCCCCCCTGTAGATAGAGCCACACAGCCCCCCTGTAGATGATGTCACACAGACCACTTGTAGATGATGTCACACAGTCCCCTGTAGATGTCACACAGCCACCCTGTAGATGATGTCACACAGCCCCCTGTAGATGATGTCACACAGCCCCCTGTAGATGATGTCACACAGCCCCCCTGTAGATGATGTCACACAGCCCCCTGTAGATGATGGCACACAGCCCCCTGTAGATGATGTCACACAGCCCCCCTGTAGATGATGTCACACAGCCCCCTGTAGATGATGGCACACAGCCCCCCTGTAGATGATGTCACACAGACCCCCTGTAGATAATGTCACACAGACCCCCTGTAGATGATGCCACACAGACCCCCTGTAGATGATGTCACAAAGCCCCCTGTAGATGATGCTACACAGCCCCCCTGTAGATGATGCCACACAGCCCCCTGTAGATGATGCCACACAGCCCCCCTGTAGGTAATGTCACACAGCCCCCCTGTAGGTAATGTCACACAGCCCCCTGTAGATGATGTCACACAGCCCCCTGTAGATGATGTCACACAGCCCCCTGTAGATGATGTCACACAGCCCCCCTGTAGATGATGCCACACAGCCCCCTGTAGATGATGTCACACAGACCCCTGTAGATGATGCCACACAGCCCCCCTGTAGATGATGTCACACAGCCCCCTGTAGATGATGTCACACAGCCCCCTGTAGATTATGTCACACAGCCCCCCTGTAGATTATGTTACACAACCCCCCTGTAGATGATGCCACACAGCCCCCTGTAGATGATGTCACACAGACCCCTGTAGGTGATGCCATACAGCCCCCCTGTAGATGATGCCACACAGCCCCCCCTGTAGATGATGGCACACAGCTCCCCTGTAGATGATGTCACACAGCCCCCTATAGATGATGTCACACAGCCCCCCTGTAGATGATGCCACACAGCCCCCCTGTAGATGATGCCACACAGCCCCCCTGTAGATGATGCCACACAGCCCCCCTGTAGATGATGCCACACAGCCCCCTGTAGATGATGTCACACAGACCCCTGTAGATGATGCCACACAGCCCCCTGTAGATGATGTCACACAGCCCCCTGTAGATGATGTCACACAGCCCCCTGTAGATTATGTCACACAGCCCCCTGTAGATTATGTCACACAACCCCCCTGTAGATGATGCCACACAGCCCCCTGTAGATGATGTCACACAGCCCCCCTGTAGATGATGTCACACAGCCCCCTGTAGATGATGGCACACAGCCCCCCTGTAGATGATGTCACACAGACCCCCTGTAGATGATGTCACACAGCCCCCCTGTAGGTGATGCCATACAGCCCCCTGTAGATGATGCCACACAGACCCCCTGTAGATGATGTCACAAAGCCCCCTGTAGATGATGCTACACAGCCCCCCTGTAGATGATGCCACACAGCCCCCTGTAGATGATGCCACACAGCCCCCCTGTAGGTAATGTCACACAGCCCCCCTGTAGGTAATGTCACACAGCCCCCTGTAGATGATGTCACACAGCCCCCTGTAGATGATGCCACACAGCCCCCTGTAGATGATGCCACACAGCCCCCCTGTAGGTAATGTCACACAGCCCCCCTGTAGGTAATGTCACACAGCCCCCTGTAGATGATGTCACACAGCCCCCTGTAGATGATGTCACACAGCCCCCTGTAGATGATGTCACACAGCCCCCCTGTAGATGATGCCACACAGCCCCCCTGTAGATGATGCCACACAGACCCCTGTAGATGATGTCACACAGACCCCTGTAGATGATGCCACACAGCCCCCCTGTAGATGATGCCACACAGCCCCCCTGTAGATGATGCCACACAGCCCCCTGTAGATGATGTCACACAGACCCCTGTAGATGATGTCACACAGCCCCCTGTAGATTATGTCACACAGCCCCCCTGTAGATTATGTCACACAACCCCCCTGTAGATGATGCCACACAGCCCCCTGTAGATGATGTCACACAGACCCCTGTAGGTGATGCCATACAGCCCCCCTGTAGATGATGCCACACAGCCCCCCCTGTAGATGATGGCACACAGCTCCCCTGTAGATGATGTCACACAGCCCCCTATAGATGATGTCACACAGCCCCCCTGTAGATGATGCCACACAGCCCCCCTGTAGATGATGCCACACAGCCCCCCTGTAGATGATGCCACACAGCCCCCCTGTAGATGATGCCACACAGCCCCCTGTAGATGATGTCACACAGACCCCTGTAGATGATGCCACACAGCCCCCCTGTAGATGATGTCACACAGCCCCCTGTAGATGATGTCACACAGCCCCCTGTAGATTATGTCACACAGCCCCCCTGTAGATTATGTCACACAACCCCCCTGTAGATGATGCCACACAGCCCCCTGTAGATGATGTCACACAGACCCCTGTAGGTGATGCCACACAGCCCCCTGTAGATGATGCCACACAGCCCCCCTGTAGATGATGGCACAAAGCTCCCCTGTAGATGATGGCACACAGCTCCCCTGTAGATGCCACACAGCCCCCCTGTAGATAATGTCACACAGACCCCTGTAGATGATGTCACAGACCCCTGTAGATGATGTCACACAGACCCCTGTAGATGATGCCACACAGCCCCCCTGTAGATGATGTCACACAGCCCCCTGTAGATGATGTCACACAGACCCCCTGTAGATGATGTCACACAGCCCCCCTGTAGATGATGTCACACAGACCCCCTGTAGATGATGTCACACAGCTCCCCTGTAGATGATGCCACACAGCCCCCCTGTAGATGATGTCACACAGCCCCCTGTAGGTGATGTCACACAGACCCCCTGTAGATGATGTCACACAGCTCCCCTGTAGATGACGTCACACAGACCCCCTGTAGATGATGCCACACAGCCCCCCTGTAGATAATGTCACACAGCCCCCCTGTAGATAGAGCCACACAGCCCCCCTGTAGATGATGTCACACAGACCACTTGTAGATGATGTCACACAGCCACCCTGTAGATGATGTCACACAGCCCCCTGTAGATGATGTCACACAGCCCCCTGTAGATGATGTCACACAGCCCCCTGTAGATGACACACAGCCCCCTGTAGATGATGTCACACAGCCCCCTGTAGATGATGTCACACAGCCCCCTGTAGATGATGTCACACAGACCCCCTGTAGATAATGTCACACAGACCCCCTGTAGATGATGCCACACAGACCCTCTGTAGATGATGTCACAAAGCCCCCTGTAGATGATGCTACACAGCCCCCCTGTAGATGATGCCACACAGCCCCCTGTAGATGATGCCACACAGACCCCCTGTAGATGATGTCACACAGCCCCCTGTAGATGATGT
>NW_027462464.1:0-58882 GCF_050947455.1 Rhinoderma darwinii
ATAGTACGCAGCACAGTACAGTATATAATATATAATAATATAGAACGCGGGGTATATACATATAATACATAGTATAGTACGCAGCACAGTACAGTATATAATATATAATAATATAGAACGCGGTGTATATACATATAATACATAGTATAGTACACAGCACAGTACAGTATATAATATATAATAATATAGAACGCGGTGTATATACATATAATACATAGTATAGTACGCAGCACAGTACAGTATATAATATATAATAATATAGAACGCGGTGTATATACATATAATACATAGTATAGTACACAGCACAGTACAGTATATAATATATAATAATATAGAACGCGGTGTATATACATATAATACATAGTATAGTACGCAGCACAGTACAGTATATAATATATAATAATATAGAACGCGGGGTATATACATATAATACATAGTATAGTACACAGCACAGTACAGTATATAATATATAATAATATAGAACGCGGTGTATATACATATAATACATAGTATAGTACGCAGCACAGTACAGTATATAATATATAATAATATAGAACGCGGGGTATATACATATAATACATAGTATAGTACGCAGCACAGTACAGTATATAATATATAATAATATAGAACGCGGTGTATATACATATAATACATAGTATAGTACGCAGCACAGTACAGTATATAATATATAATAATATAGAACGCGGTGTATATACATATAATACATAGTATAGTACGCAGCACAGTACAGTATATAATATATAATAATATAGAACGCGGTGTATATACATATAATACATAGTATAGTACGCAGCACAGTACAGTATATAATATATAATAATATAGAGCGCGGTGTATATACATATAATACATAGTATAGTACGCAGCACAGCACAGTATATAATATATAATAATATAGAACGTGGTGTATATACATATAATACATAGTATAGTACGCAGCACAGTACAGTATATAATATATAATAATATAGAACGCGGTGTATATACATATAATACATAGTATAGTACGCAGCACAGTACAGTATATAATATATAATAATATAGAACGCGGTGTATATACATATAATACATAGTATAGTACGCAGCACAGTACAGTATATAATATATAATAATATAGAGCGCGGGGTATATACATATAATACATAGTATAGTACGCAGCACAGTACAGTATATAATATATAATAATATAGAACGCGGTGTATATACATATAATACATAGTATAGTACGCAGCACAGTACAGTATATAATATATAATAATATAGAACGTGGTGTATATACATATAATACATAGTATAGTACGCAGCACAGTACAGTATATAATATATAATAATATAGAACGCGGTGTATATACATATAATACATAGTATAGTACGCAGCACAGTACAGTATATAATATATAATAATATAGAACGCGGTGTATATACATATAATACATAGTATAGTACGCAGCACAGTACAGTATATAATATATAATAATATAGAACGCGGGGTATATACATATAATACATAGTATAGTACACAGCACAGTACAGTATATAATATATAATAATATAGAACGTGGTGTATATACATATAATACATAGTATAGTACGCAGCACAGTACAGTATATAATATATAATAATATAGAACGCGGGTATATACATATAATACATAGTATAGTACGCAGCACAGTACAGTATATAATATATAATAATATAGAACGCGGTGTATATACATATAATACATAGTATAGTACGCAGCACAGTACAGTATATAATATATAATAATATAGAACGCGGGGTATATACATATAATACATAGTATAGTACGCAGCACAGTACAGTATATAATATATAATAATATAGAACGCGGTGTATATACATATAATACATAGTATAGTACGCAGCACAGTACAGTATATAATATATAATAATATAGAACGCGGTGTATATACATATAATACATAGTATAGTACGCAGCACAGTACAGTATATAATATATAATAATATAGAACGCGGTGTATATACATATAATACATAGTATAGTACGCAGCACAGTACAGTATATAATATATAATAATATAGAACGCGGGGTATATACATATAATACATAGTATAGTACGCAGCACAGTACAGTATATAATATATAATAATATAGAACGCGGTGTATATACATATAATACATAGTATAGTACGCAGCAAGTACAGTATATAATATATAATAATATAGAACGCGGTGTATATACATATAATACATAGTATAGTACGCAGCACAGTACAGTATATAACATATAATAATATAGAACGCGGTGTATATACATATAATACATAGTATAGTACGCAGCACAGTACAGTATATAATATATAATAATATAGAACGCGGTGTATATACATATAATACATAGTATAGTACGCAGCACAGTACAGTATATAATATATAATAATATAGAACGCGGTGTATATACATATAATACATAGTATAGTACGCAGCACAGTACAGTATATAATATATAATAATATAGAACGTGGTGTATATACATATAATACATAGTATAGTACGCAGCACAGTACAGTATATAATATATAATAATATAGAGCGTGGTGTATATACATATAATACATAGTATAGTACGCAGCACAGTACAGTATATAATATATAATAATATAGAACGCGGGGTATATACATATAATACATAGTATAGTACGCAGCACAGTACAGTATATAATATATAATAATATAGAACGCGGGGTATATACATATAATACATAGTATAGTACGCAGCACAGTACAGTATATAATATATAATAATATAGAACGCGGTGTATATACATATAATACATAGTATAGTACGCAGCACAGTACAGTATATAATATATAATAATATAGAACGCGGGGTATATACATATAATACATAGTATAGTACGCAGCACAGTACAGTATATAATATATAATAATATAGAACGCGGTGTATATACATATAATACATAGTATAGTACGCAGCACAGTACAGTATATAATATATAATAATATAGAACGCGGGTATATACATATAATACATAGTATAGTACGCAGCATAGTACAGTATATAATATATAATAATATAGAACGTGGTGTATATACATATAATACATAGTATAGTACGCAGCACAGTACAGTATATAATATATAATAATATAGAACGTGGTGTATATACATATAATACATAGT
This sequence comes from Rhinoderma darwinii, assembly GCF_050947455.1. Taxonomy (NCBI): domain Eukaryota; kingdom Metazoa; phylum Chordata; class Amphibia; order Anura; family Rhinodermatidae; genus Rhinoderma; species Rhinoderma darwinii. The sequence continues at coordinate 3,210 of NW_027462464.1, forward strand.
ATAGTACGCAGCACAGTACAGTATATAATATATAATAATATAGAACGCGGTGTATATACATATAATACATAGTATAGTACGCAGCACAGTACAGTATATAATATATAATAATATAGAACGCGGGGTATATACATATAATACATAGTATAGTACGCAGCACAGTACAGTATATAATATATAATAATATAGAACGCGGTGTATATACATATAATACATAGTATAGTACGCAGCACAGTACAGTATATAATATATAATAATATAGAACGCGGTGTATATACATATAATACATAGTATAGTACGCAGCACAGTACAGTATATAATATATAATAATATAGAACGCGGGGTATATACATATAATACATAGTATAGTACGCAGCATAGTACAGTATATAATATATAATAATATAGAACGCGGTGTATATACATATAATACATAGTATAGTACGCAGCACAGTACAGTATATAATATATAATAATATAGAACGCGGTGTATATACATATAATACATAGTATAGTACGCAGCACAGTACAGTATATAATATATAATAATATAGAACGTGGTGTATATACATATAATACATAGTATAGTACGCAGCACAGTACAGTATATAATATATAATAATATAGAACGCGGTGTATATACATATAATACATAGTATAGTACGCAGCACAGTACAGTATATAATATATAATAATATAGAACGTGGTGTATATACATATAATACATAGTATAGTACACAGCACAGTACAGTATATAATATATAATAATATAGAACGCGGGGTATATACATATAATACATAGTATAGTACGCAGCACAGTACAGTATATAATATATAATAATATAGAACGCGGTGTATATACATATAATACATAGTATAGTACGCAGCACAGTACAGTATATAATATATAATAATATAGAACGCGGTGTATATACATATAATACATAGTATAGTACGCAGCACAGTACAGTATATAATATATAATAATATAGAACGCGGTGTATATACATATAATACATAGTATAGTACGCAGCATAGTACAGTATATAATATATAATAATATAGAACGCGGTGTATATACATATAATACATAGTATAGTACGCAGCATAGTACAGTATATAATATATAATAATATAGAACGCGGTGTATATACATATAATACATAGTATAGTACGCAGCACCGTACAGTATATAATATATAATAATATAGAACGCGGTGTATATACATATAATACATAGTATAGTACGCAGCACAGTACAGTATATAATATATAATAATATAGAACGCGGTGTATACACATATAATACATAGTATAGTACGCAGCACAGTACAGTATATAATATATAATAATATAGAACGCGGGGTATATACATATAATACATAGTATAGTACGCAGCACAGTACAGTATATAATATATAATAATATAGAACGCGGTGTATATACATATAATACATAGTATAGTACGCAGCACAGTACAGTATATAATATATAATAATATAGAACGTGGTGTATATACATATAATACATAGTATAGTACGCAGCACAGTACAGTATATATAATATATAATAATATAGAGCGTGGTGTATATACATATAATACATAGTATAGTACGCAGCACAGTACAGTATATAATATATAATAATATAGAACGTGGTGTATATACATATAATATAGTATAGTACGCAGCACAGTACAGTATATAATATATAATAATATAGAACGCGGTGTATATACATATAATACATAGTATAGTACGCAGCACAGTACAGTATATAATATATAATAATATAGAACGCGTGTATATACATATAATACATAGTATAGTACGCAGCACAGTACAGTATATAATATATAATAATATAGAACGCGGGGTATATACATATAATACATAGTATAGTACACAGCACAGTACAGTATATAATATATAATAATATAGAACGTGGTGTATATACATATAATACATAGTATAGTACGCAGCACAGTACAGTATATAATATATAATAATATAGAGCGCGGTGTATATACATATAATACATAGTATAGTACGCAGCATAGTACAGTATATAATATATAATAATATAGAACGTGGTGTATATACATATAATACATAGTATAGTACGCAGCACAGTACAGTATATAATATATAATAATATAGAACGTGGTGTATATACATATAATACATAGTATAGTACGCAGCACAGTACAGTATATAATATATAATAATATAGAACGCGGTGTATATACATATAATACATAGTATAGTACGCAGCACAGTACAGTATATAATATATAATAATATAGAACGCGGTGTATATACATATAATACATAGTATAGTACGCAGCACAGTACAGTATATAATATATAATAATATAGAACGCGGTGTATATACATATAATACATAGTATAGTACGCAGCACAGTACAGTATATAATATATAATAATATAGAACGCGGTGTATATACATATAATACATAGTATAGTACGCAGCACAGTACAGTATATAATATATAATAATATAGAACGCGGTGTATACATATAATACATAGTATAGTACACAGCACAGTACAGTATATAATATATAATAATATAGAACGCGGTGTATATACATATAATACATAGTATAGTACACAGCACAGTACAGTATATAATATATAATAATATAGAACGCGGTGTATATACATATAATACATAGTATAGTACGCAGCACAGTACAGTATATAATATATAATAATATAGAACGCGGTGTATATACATATAATACATAGTATAGTACGCAGCATAGTACAGTATATAATATATAATAATATAGAACGCGGTGTATATACATATAATACATAGTATAGTACGCAGCACAGTACAGTATATAATATATAATAATATAGAACGCGGTGTATATACATATAATACATAGTATAGTACACAGCACAGTACAGTATATAATATATAATAATATAGAACGCGTGTATATACATATAATACATAGTATAGTACGCAGCATAGTACAGTATATAATATATAATAATATAGAACGTGGTGTATATACATATAATACATAGTATAGTACGCAGCACAGTACAGTATATAATATATAATAATATAGAGCGCGGTGTATATACATATAATACATAGTATAGTACGCAGCACAGTACAGTATATAATATATAATAATATAGAACGCGGTGTATATACATATAATACATAGTATAGTACGCAGCACAGTACAGTATATAATATATAATAATATAGAACGCGGTGTATATACATATAATACATAGTATAGTACGCAGCACAGTACAGTATATAATATATAATAATATAGAACGCGGGTATATACATATAATACATAGTATAGTACGCAGCACAGTACAGTATATAATATATAATAATATAGAACGCGGTGTATATACATATAATACATAGTATAGTACGCAGCACAGTACAGTATATAATATATAATAATATAGAACATGGTGTATAACATATAATACATAGTATAGTACGCAGCACAGTACAGTATATAATATATAATAATATAGAACGCGGGGTATATACATATAATACATAGTATAGTACGCAGCACAGTACAGTATATAATATATAATAATATAGAACGCGGGGTATATACATATAATACATAGTATAGTACGCAGCACAGTACAGTATATAATATATAATAATATAGAACGCGGTGTATATACATATAATACATAGTATAGTACGCAGCACAGTACAGTATATAATATATAATAATATAGAGCGCGGTGTATATACATATAATACATAGTATAGTACGCAGCACAGTACAGTATATAATATATAATAATATAGAGCGTGGTGTATATACATATAATACATAGTATAGTACGCAGCACAGTACAGTATATAATATATAATAATATAGAACGCGGGGTATATACATATAATACATAGTATAGTACGCAGCACAGTACAGTATATAATATATAATAATATAGAACGCGGGGTATATACATATAATACATAGTATAGTACGCAGCACAGTACAGTATATAATATATAATAATATAGAACGCGGTGTATATACATATAATACATAGTATAGTACACAGCACAGTACAGTATATAATATATAATAATATAGAACGCGGTGTATATACATATAATACATAGTATAGTACGCAGCATAGTACAGTATATAATATATAATAATATAGAACGCGGTGTATATACATATAATACATAGTATAGTACGCAGCACAGTACAGTATATAATATATAATAATATAGAACGCGGTGTATATACATATAATACATAGTATAGTACGCAGCACAGTACAGTATATAATATATAATAATATAGAACGCGGGGTATATACATATAATACATAGTATAGTACGCAGCACAGTACAGTATATAATATATAATAATATAGAACGCGGTGTATATACATATAATACATAGTATAGTACACAGCACAGTACAGTATATAATATATAATAATATAGAACGCGGTGTATATACATATAATACATAGTATAGTACGCAGCATAGTACAGTATATAATATATAATAATATAGAACGTGGTGTATATACATATAATACATAGTATAGTACGCAGCACAGTACAGTATATAATATATAATAATATAGAACGCGGGGTATATACATATAATACATAGTATAGTACACAGCACAGTACAGTATATAATATATAATAATATAGAACGTGGTGTATATACATATAATACATAGTATAGTACGCAGCACAGTACAGTATATAATATATAATAATATAGAACGCGGGGTATATACATATAATACATAGTATAGTACGCAGCACAGTACAGTATATAATATATAATAATATAGAACGCGGTGTATATACATATAATACATAGTATAGTACGCAGCACAGTACAGTATATAATATATAATAATATAGAACGCGGTGTATATACATATAATACATAGTATAGTACGCAGCACAGTACAGTATATAATATATAATAATATAGAACGCGGGGTATATACATATAATACATAGTATAGTACGCAGCATAGTACAGTATATAATATATAATAATATAGAACGTGGTGTATATACATATAATACATAGTATAGTACGCAGCATAGTACAGTATATAATATAATAATAATATAGAACGCGGGGTATATACATATAATACATAGTATAGTACGCAGCACAGTACAGTATATAATATATAATAATATAGAACGCGGTGTATATACATATAATACATAGTATAGTACGCAGCACAGTACAGTATATAATATATAATAATATAGAACGCGGTGTATATACATATAATACATAGTATAGTACGCAGGATAGTACAGTATATAATATATAATAATATAGAACGCGGTGTATATACATATAATACATAGTATAGTACGCAGCACAGTACAGTATATAATATATAATAATATAGAACGTGGTGTATATACATATAATACATAGTATAGTACGCAGCACAGTACAGTATATAATATATAATAATATAGAACGTGGTGTATATACATATAATACATAGTATAGTACGCAGCACAGTACAGTATATAATATATAATAATATAGAGCGTGGTGTATATACATATAATACATAGTATAGTACGCAGCACAGTACAGTATATAATATATAATAATATAGAACGCGGTGTATATACATATAATACATAGTATAGTACGCAGCACAGTACAGTATATAATATATAATAATATAGAACGCGGTGTATATACATATAATACATAGTATAGTACGCAGCACAGTACAGTATATAATATATAATAATATAGAACGCGGGGTATATACATATAATACATAGTATAGTACGCAGCACAGTACAGTATATAATATATAATAATATAGAACGCGGTGTATATACATATAATACATAGTATAGTACGCAGCACAGTACAGTATATAATATATAATAATATAGAACGTGGTGTATATACATATAATACATAGTATAGTACGCAGCACAGTACAGTATATAATATATAATAATATAGAGCGCGGTGTGTATACATATAATACATAGTATAGTACGCAGCACAGTACAGTATATAATATATAATAATATAGAGCGCGGTGTGTATACATATAATACATAGTATAGTACGCAGCACAGTACAGTATATAATATATAATAATATAGAACGCGGTGTATATACATATAATACATAGTATAGTACGCAGCACAGTACAGTATATAATATATAATAATATAGAACGCGGTGTATATACATATAATACATAGTATAGTACGCAGCACAGTACAGTATATAATATATAATAATATAGAACGCGGTGTATATACATATAATACATAGTATAGTACGCAGCACAGTACAGTATATAATATATAATAATATAGAACGCGGTGTATATACATATAATACATAGTATAGTACGCAGCATAGTACAGTATATAATATATAATAATATAGAACGCGGTGTATATACATATAATACATAGTATAGTACGCCAGCACAGTACAGTATATAATATATAATAATATAGAACGTGGTGTATATACATATAATACATAGTATAGTACGCAGCACAGTACAGTATATAATATATAATAATATAGAACGCGGTGTATATACATATAATACATAGTATAGTACACAGCACAGTACAGTATATAATATATAATAATATAGAACGCGGTGTATATACATATAATACATAGTATAGTACGCAGCACAGTACAGTATATAATATATAATAATATAGAACGCGGTGTATATACATATAATACATAGTATAGTACGCAGCACAGTACAGTATATAATATATAATAATATAGAACGTGGTGTATATACATATAATACATAGTATAGTACGCAGCACAGTACAGTATATAATATATAATAATATAGAACGCGGTGTATATACATATAATACATAGTATAGTACGCAGCACAGTACAGTATATAATATATAATAATATAGAACGCGGTGTATATACATATAATACATAGTATAGTACGCAGCACAGTACAGTATATAATATATAATAATATAGAACGCGGTGTATATACATATAATACATAGTATAGTACGCAGCACAGTACAGTATATAATATATAATAATATAGAACGTGGTGTATATACATATAATACATAGTATAGTACACAGCACAGTACAGTATATAATATATAATAATATAGAACGCGGTGTATATACATATAATACATAGTATAGTACGCAGCACAGTACAGTATATAATATATACTGTACTGTGCTGCGTACTATACTATGTATTATATGTATATACACCGCGTTCTATATTATTATATATTATATACTGTACTGTGCTGTGTACTATACTATGTATTATATGTATATACACCACGTTCTATATTATTATATATTATATACTGTACTGTGCTGCGTACTATACTATGTATTATATGTATATACACCGCGTTCTATATTATTATATATTATATACTGTACTGTGCTGCGTACTATACTATGTATTATATGTATATACACCGCGTTCTATATTATTATATATTATATACTGTACTGTGCTGCGTACTATACTATGTATTATATGTATATACACCGCGTTCTATATTATTATATATTATATACTGTACTGTGCTGCGTACTATACTATGTATTATATGTATATACACCACGTTCTATATTATTATATATTATATACTGTACTGTGCTGCGTACTATACTATGTATTATATGTATATACACCGCGTTCTATATTATTATATATTATATACTGTACTGTGCTGCGTACTATACTATGTATTATATGTATATACACCGCGTTCTATATTATTATATATTATATACTGTACTGTGCTGTGTACTATACTATGTATTATATGTATATACACCGCGTTCTATATTATTATATATTATATACTGTACTGTGCTGCGTACTATACTATGTATTATATGTATATACACCACGTTCTATATTATTATATATTATATACTGTACTGTGCTGCGTACTATACTATGTATTATATGTATATACACCGCGTTCTATATTATTATATATTATATACTGTACTATGCTGCGTACTATACTATGTATTATATGTATATACACCGCGTTCTATATTATTATATATTATATACTGTACTGTGCTGCGTACTATACTATGTATTATATGTATATACACCGCGTTCTATATTATTATATATTATATACTGTACTGTGCTGCGTACTATACTATGTATTATATGTATATACACCGCGTTCTATATTATTATATATTATATACTGTACTGTGCTGCGTACTATACTATGTATTATATGTATATACACCGCGTTCTATATTATTATATATTATATACTGTACTGTGCTGCGTACTATACTATGTATTATATGTATACACACCGCGCTCTATATTATTATATATTATATACTGTACTGTGCTGCGTACTATACTATGTATTATATGTATACACACCGCGCTCTATATTATTATATATTATATACTGTACTGTGCTGCGTACTATACTATGTATTATATGTATATACACCACGTTCTATATTATTATATATTATATACTGTACTGTGCTGCGTACTATACTATGTATTATATGTATATACACCGCGTTCTATATTATTATATATTATATACTGTACTGTGCTGCGTACTATACTATGTATTATATGTATATACCCCGCGTTCTATATTATTATATATTATATACTGTACTGTGCTGCGTACTATACTATGTATTATATGTATATACACCGCGTTCTATATTATTATATATTATATACTGTACTGTGCTGCGTACTATACTATGTATTATATGTATATACACCGCGTTCTATATTATTATATATTATATACTGTACTGTGCTGCGTACTATACTATGTATTATATGTATATACACCACGCTCTATATTATTATATATTATATACTGTACTGTGCTGCGTACTATACTATGTATTATATGTATATACACACGTTCTATATTATTATATATTATATACTGTACTGTGCTGCGTACTATACTATGTATTATATGTATATACACCACGTTCTATATTATTATATATTATATACTGTACTGTGCTGCGTACTATACTATGTATTATATGTATATACACCGCGTTCTATATTATTATATATTATATACTGTACTATCCTGCGTACTATACTATGTATTATATGTATATACACCGCGTTCTATATTATTATATATTATATACTGTACTGTGCTGCGTACTATACTATGTATTATATGTATATACACCGCGTTCTATATTATTATATATTATATACTGTACTGTGCTGCGTACTATACTATGTATTATATGTATATACCCCGCGTTCTATATTATTATATATTATATACTGTACTATGCTGCGTACTATACTATGTATTATATGTATATACACCACGTTCTATATTATTATATATTATATACTGTACTATGCTGCGTACTATACTATGTATTATATGTATATACCCCGCGTTCTATATTATTATATATTATATACTGTACTGTGCTGCGTACTATACTATGTATTATATGTATATACACCGCGTTCTATATTATTATATATTATATACTGTACTGTGCTGCGTACTATACTATGTATTATATGTATATACACCGCGTTCTATATTATTATATATTATATACTGTACTGTGCTGCGTACTATACTATGTATTATATGTATATACCCCGCGTTCTATATTATTATATATTATATACTGTACTGTGCTGCGTACTATACTATGTATTATATGTATATACACCACGTTCTATATTATTATATATTATATACTGTACTGTGCTGTGTACTATACTATGTATTATATGTATATACCCCGCGTTCTATATTATTATATATTATATACTGTACTGTGCTGCGTACTATACTATGTATTATATGTATATACACCACGTTCTATATTATTATATATTATATACTGTACTATGCTGCGTACTATACTATGTATTATATGTATATACACCGCGTTCTATATTATTATATATTATATACTGTACTGTGCTGTGTACTATACTATGTATTATATGTATATACACCGCGTTCTATATTATTATATATTATATACTGTACTGTGCTGCGTACTATACTATGTATTATATGTATATACCCCGCGTTCTATATTATTATATATTATATACTGTACTGTGCTGCGTACTATACTATGTATTATATGTATATACACCGCGTTCTATATTATTATATATTATATACTGTACTGTGCTGCGTACTATACTATGTATTATATGTATATACACCGCGTTCTATATTATTATATATTATATACTGTACTATGCTGCGTACTATACTATGTATTATATGTATATACACCGCGTTCTATATTATTATATATTATATACTGTACTGTGCTGTGTACTATACTATGTATTATATGTATATACACCGCGTTCTATATTATTATATATTATATACTGTACTGTGCTGCGTACTATACTATGTATTATATGTATATACCCCGCGTTCTATATTATTATATATTATATACTGTACTGTGCTGCGTACTATACTATGTATTATATGTATATACCCCGCGTTCTATATTATTATATATTATATACTGTACTGTGCTGCGTACTATACTATGTATTATATGTATATACACCACGCTCTATATTATTATATATTATATACTGTACTGTGCTGCGTACTATACTATGTATTATATGTATATACACCGCGCTCTATATTATTATATATTATATACTGTACTGTGCTGCGTACTATACTATGTATTATATGTATATACACCGCGTTCTATATTATTATATATTATATACTGTACTGTGCTGCGTACTATACTATGTATTATATGTATATACCCGCGTTCTATATTATTATATATTATATACTGTACTGTGCTGCGTACTATACTATGTATTATATGTATATACCCCGCGTTCTATATTATTATATATTATATACTGTACTGTGCTGCGTACTATACTATGTATTATATATGTATATACACCATGTTCTATATTATTATATATTATATACTGTACTGTGCTGCGTACTATACTATGTATTATATGTATATACACCGCGTTCTATATTATTATATATTATATACTGTACTGTGCTGCGTACTATACTATGTATTATATGTATATACCCCGCGTTCTATATTATTATATATTATATACTGTACTGTGCTGCGTACTATACTATGTATTATATGTATATACACCGCGTTCTATATTATTATATATTATATACTGTACTGTGCTGCGTACTATACTATGTATTATATGTATATACACCGCGTTCTATATTATTATATATTATATACTGTACTGTGCTGCGTACTATACTATGTATTATATGTATATACACCGCGCTCTATATTATTATATATTATATACTGTACTGTGCTGCGTACTATACTATGTATTATATGTATATACACCACGTTCTATATTATTATATATTATATACTGTACTATGCTGCGTACTATACTATGTATTATATGTATATACACCGCGTTCTATATTATTATATATTATATACTGTACTGTGCTGTGTACTATACTATGTATTATATGTATATACACCGCGTTCTATATTATTATATATTATATACTGTACTGTGCTGCGTACTATACTATGTATTATATGTATATACACCGCGTTCTATATTATTATATATTATATACTGTACTATGCTGCGTACTATACTATGTATTATATGTATATACACCGCGTTCTATATTATTATATATTATATACTGTACTGTGCTGCGTACTATACTATGTATTATATGTATATACACCGCGTTCTATATTATTATATATTATATACTGTACTGTGCTGTGTACTATACTATGTATTATATGTATATACACCGCGTTCTATATTATTATATATTATATACTGTACTGTGCTGTGTACTATACTATGTATTATATGTATACACCGCGTTCTATATTATTATATATTATATACTGTACTGTGCTGCGTACTATACTATGTATTATATGTATATACACCGCGTTCTATATTATTATATATTATATACTGTACTGTGCTGCGTACTATACTATGTATTATATGTATATACACCGCGTTCTATATTATTATATATTATATACTGTACTGTGCTGCGTACTATACTATGTATTATATGTATATACACCGCGTTCTATATTATTATATATTATATACTGTACTGTGCTGCGTACTATACTATGTATTATATGTATATACACCGCGTTCTATATTATTATATATTATATACTGTACTGTGCTGCGTACTATACTATGTATTATATGTATATACACCACGTTCTATATTATTATATATTATATACTGTACTGTGCTGCGTACTATACTATGTATTATATGTATATACACCACGTTCTATATTATTATATATTATATACTGTACTATGCTGCGTACTATACTATGTATTATATGTATATACACCGCGCTCTATATTATTATATATTATATACTGTACTGTGCTGCGTACTATACTATGTATTATATGTATATACACCACGTTCTATATTATTATATATTATATACTGTACTGTGCTGTGTACTATACTATGTATTATATGTATATACCCCGCGTTCTATATTATTATATATTATATACTGTACTGTGCTGCGTACTATACTATGTATTATATGTATATACACCGCGTTCTATATTATTATATATTATATACTGTACTGTGCTGCGTACTATACTATGTATTATATGTATATACACCGCGTTCTATATTATTATATATTATATACTGTACTGTGCTGCGTACTATACTATGTATTATATGTATATACACCACGTTCTATATTATTATATATTATATACTGTACTGTGCTGCGTACTATACTATGTATTATATGTATATACACCACGCTCTATATTATTATATATTATATATACTGTACTGTGCTGCGTACTATACTATGTATTATATGTATATACACCACGTTCTATATTATTATATATTATATACTGTACTGTGCTGCGTACTATACTATGTATTATATGTATATACACCGCGTTCTATATTATTATATATTATATACTGTACTGTGCTGCGTACTATACTATGTATTATATGTATATACCCCGCGTTCTATATTATTATATATTATATACTGTACTGTGCTGCGTACTATACTATGTATTATATGTGTATACACCGCGTTCTATATTATTATATATTATATACTGTACTGTGCTGCGTACTATACTATGTATTATATGTATATACACCGCGTTCTATATTATTATATATTATATACTGTACGGTGCTGCGTACTATACTATGTATTATATGTATATACACCGCGTTCTATATTATTATATATTATATACTGTACTATGCTGCGTACTATACTATGTATTATATGTATATACACCGCGTTCTATATTATTATATATTATATACTGTACTATGCTGCGTACTATACTATGTATTATATGTATATACACCGCGTTCTATATTATTATATATTATATACTGTACTGTGCTGCGTACTATACTATGTATTATATGTATATACACCGCGTTCTATATTATTATATATTATATACTGTACTGTGCTGCGTACTATACTATGTATTATATGTATATACACCGCGTTCTATATTATTATATATTATATACTGTACTGTGCTGCGTACTATACTATGTATTATATGTATATACCCCGCGTTCTATATTATTATATATTATATACTGTACTGTGCTGTGTACTATACTATGTATTATATGTATATACACCACGTTCTATATTATTATATATTATATACTGTACTGTGCTGCGTACTATACTATGTATTATATGTATATACACCGCGTTCTATATTATTATATATTATATACTGTACTGTGCTGCGTACTATACTATGTATTATATGTATATACACCACGTTCTATATTATTATATATTATATACTGTACTGTGCTGCGTACTATACTATGTATTATATGTATATACACCGCGTTCTATATTATTATATATTATATACTGTACTGTGCTGCGTACTATACTATGTATTATATGTATATACACCGCGTTCTATATTATTATATATTATATACTGTACTATGCTGCGTACTATACTATGTATTATATGTATATACCCCGCGTTCTATATTATTATATATTATATACTGTACTGTGCTGCGTACTATACTATGTATTATATGTATATACACCGCGTTCTATATTATTATATATTATATACTGTACTGTGCTGCGTACTATACTATGTATTATATGTATATACACCGCGTTCTATATTATTATATATTATATACTGTACTGTGCTGCGTACTATACTATGTATTATATGTATATACCCCGCGTTCTATATTATTATATATTATATACTGTACTGTGCTGCGTACTATACTATGTATTATATGTATATACACCGCGTTCTATATTATTATATATTATATACTGTACTGTGCTGCGTACTATACTATGTATTATATGTATATACACCACGTTCTATATTATTATATATTATATACTGTACTGTGCTGCGTACTATACTATGTATTATATGTATATACACCACGTTCTATATTATTATATATTATATACTGTACTATGCTGCGTACTATACTATGTATTATATGTATATACCCCGCGTTCTATATTATTATATATTATATACTGTACTGTGCTGCGTACTATACTATGTATTATATGTATATACACCGCGTTCTATATTATTATATATTATATACTGTACTGTGCTGCGTACTATACTATGTATTATATGTATATACCCCGCGTTCTATATTATTATATATTATATACTGTACTGTGCTGCGTACTATACTATGTATTATATGTATATACACCGCGTTCTATATTATTATATATTATATACTGTACTGTGCTGCGTACTATACTATGTATTATATGTATATACCCCGCGTTCTATATTATTATATATTATATACTGTACTGTGCTGCGTACTATACTATGTATTATATGTATATACCCCGCGTTCTATATTATTATATATTATATACTGTACTGTGCTGCGTACTATACTATGTATTATATGTATATACACCACGCTCTATATTATTATATATTATATACTGTACTGTGCTGCGTACTATACTATGTATTATATGTATATACACCACGTTCTATATTATTATATATTATATACTGTACTGTGCTGCGTACTATACTATGTATTATATGTATATACACCGCGTTCTATATTATTATATATTATATACTGTACTGTGCTGCGTACTATACTATGTATTATATGTATATACACCGCGTTCTATATTATTATATATTATATACTGTACTGTGCTGCGTACTATACTATGTATTATATGTATATACACCGCGTTCTATATTATTATATGTTATATACTGTACTGTGCTGCGTACTATACTATGTATTATATGTATATACACCGCGTTCTATATTATTATATATTATATACTGTACTGTGCTGCGTACTATACTATGTATTATATGTATATACACCGCGTTCTATATTATTATATATTATATACTGTACTGTGCTGCGTACTATACTATGTATTATATGTATATACCCCGCGTTCTATATTATTATATATTATATACTGTACTGTGCTGCGTACTATACTATGTATTATATGTATATACACCGCGTTCTATATTATTATATATTATATACTGTACTGTGCTGCGTACTATACTATGTATTATATGTATATACACCGCGTTCTATATTATTATATATTATATACTGTACTGTGCTGCGTACTATACTATGTATTATATGTATATACACCGCGTTCTATATTATTATATATTATATACTGTACTGTGCTGCGTACTATACTATGTATTATATGTATATACCCCGCGTTCTATATTATTATATATTATATACTGTACTGTGCTGCGTACTATACTATGTATTATATGTATATACACCGCGTTCTATATTATTATATATTATATACTGTACTGTGCTGCGTACTATACTATGTATTATATGTATATACCCCGCGTTCTATATTATTATATATTATATACTGTACTGTGCTGCGTACTATACTATGTATTATATGTATATACACCACGTTCTATATTATTATATATTATATACTGTACTGTGCTGTGTACTATACTATGTATTATATGTATATACCCCGCGTTCTATATTATTATATATTATATACTGTACTGTGCTGCGTACTATACTATGTATTATATGTATATACACCGCGTTCTATATTATTATATATTATATACTGTACTGTGCTGCGTACTATACTATGTATTATATGTATATACACCGCGTTCTATATTATTATATATTATATACTGTACTGTGCTGCGTACTATACTATGTATTATATGTATATACACCACGTTCTATATTATTATATATTATATACTGTACTGTGCTGCGTACTATACTATGTATTATATGTATATACACCGCGTTCTATATTATTATATATTATATACTGTACTGTGCTGCGTACTATACTATGTATTATATGTATATACCCCGCGCTCTATATTATTATATATTATATACTGTACTGTGCTGCGTACTATACTATGTATTATATGTATATACACCGCGTTCTATATTATTATATATTATATACTGTACTGTGCTGCGTACTATACTATGTATTATATGTATATACACCGCGTTCTATATTATTATATATTATATACTGTACTGTGCTGCGTACTATACTATGTATTATATGTATATACACCACGTTCTATATTATTATATATTATATACTGTGCTGTGCTGCGTACTATACTATGTATTATATGTATATACACCGCGCTCTATATTATTATATATTATATACTGTACTGTGCTGCGTACTATACTATGTATTATATGTATATACACCGCGTTCTATATTATTATATATTATATACTGTACTGTGCTGCGTACTATACTATGTATTATATGTATATACACCGCGTTCTATATTATTATATATTATATACTGTACTGTGCTGCGTACTATACTATGTATTATATGTATATACACCGCGTTCTATATTATTATATATTATATACTGTACTGTGCTGCGTACTATACTATGTATTATATGTATATACCCCGCGTTCTATATTATTATATATTATATACTGTACTGTGCTGCGTACTATACTATGTATTATATGTATATACACCGCGTTCTATATTATTATATATTATATACTGTACTGTGCTGTGTACTATACTATGTATTATATGTATATACCCCGCGTTCTATATTATTATATATTATATACTGTACTGTGCTGCGTACTATACTATGTATTATATGTATATACACCGCGTTCTATATTATTATATATTATATACTGTACTGTGCTGTGTACTATACTATGTATTATATGTATATACACCGCGTTCTATATTATTATATATTATATACTGTACTGTGCTGCGTACTATACTATGTATTATATGTATATACACCGCGTTCTATATTATTATATATTATATACTGTACTGTGCTGTGTACTATACTATGTATTATATGTATATACACCGCGTTCTATATTATTATATATTATATACTGTACTGTGCTGCGTACTATACTATGTATTATATGTATATACCCCGCGTTCTATATTATTATATATTATATACTGTACTGTGCTGCGTACTATACTATGTATTATATGTATATACCCCGCGTTCTATATTATTATATATTATATACTGTACTGTGCTGCGTACTATACTATGTATTATATGTATATACACCGCGTTCTATATTATTATATATTATATACTGTACTGTGCTGCGTACTATACTATGTATTATATGTATATACACCACGTTCTATATTATTATATATTATATACTGTACTGTGCTGCGTACTATACTATGTATTATATGTATATACACCACGCTCTATATTATTATATATTATATACTGTACTGTGCTGTGTACTATACTATGTATTATATGTATATACCCCACGTTCTATATTATTATATATTATATACTGTACTGTGCTGTGTACTATACTATGTATTATATGTATATACACCGCGTTCTATATTATTATATATTATATACTGTACTGTGCTGCGTACTATACTATGTATTATATGTATATACCCCGCGTTCTATATTATTATATATTATATACTGTACTGTGCTGCGTACTATACTATGTATTATATGTATATACACCGCGTTCTATATTATTATATATTATATACTGTACTGTGCTGCGTACTATACTATGTATTATATGTATATACCCCGCGTTCTATATTATTATATATTATATACTGTACTGTGCTGCGTACTATACTATGTATTATATGTATATACCCCGCGTTCTATATTATTATATATTATATACTGTACTATGCTGCGTACTATACTATGTATTATATGTATATACACCGCGTTCTATATTATTATATATTATATACTGTACTGTGCTGCGTACTATACTATGTATTATATGTATATACACCGCGTTCTATATTATTATATATTATATACTGTACTGTGCTGCGTACTATACTATGTATTATATGTATACACCACGTTCTATATTATTATATATTATATACTGTACTGTGCTGCGTACTATACTATGTATTATATGTATATACACCGCGTTCTATATTATTATATATTATATACTGTACTGTGCTGCGTACTATACTATGTATTATATGTATATACACCACGTTCTATATTATTATATATTATATACTGTACTGTGCTGCGTACTATACTATGTATTATATGTATATACACCGCGTTCTATATTATTATATATTATATACTGTACTATGCTGCGTACTATACTATGTATTATATGTATATACACCGCGTTCTATATTATTATATATTATATACTGTACTGTGCTGCGTACTATACTATGTATTATATGTATATACACCGCGTTCTATATTATTATATATTATATACTGTACTGTGCTGCGTACTATACTATGTATTATATGTATACACCGCGTTCTATATTATTATATATTATATACTGTACTGTGCTGCGTACTATACTATGTATTATATGTATATACCCCGCGTTCTATATTATTATATATTATATACTGTACTATCCTGCGTACTATACTATGTATTATATGTATATACACCGCGTTCTATATTATTATATATTATATACTGTACTGTGCTGCGTACTATACTATGTATTATATGTATATACACCGCGTTCTATATTATTATATATTATATACTGTACTGTGCTGCGTACTATACTATGTATTATATGTATATACACCGCGTTCTATATTATTATATATTATATACTGTACTGTGCTGCGTACTATACTATGTATTATATGTATATACACCGCGTTCTATATTATTATATATTATATACTGTACTGTGCTGCGTACTATACTATGTATTATATGTATATACACCGCGTTCTATATTATTATATATTATATACTGTACTGTGCTGCGTACTATACTATGTATTATATGTATACACCACGTTCTATATTATTATATATTATATACTGTACTGTGCTGCGTACTATACTATGTATTATATGTATATACCCCGCGTTCTATATTATTATATATTATATACTGTACTGTGCTGCGTACTATACTATGTATTATATGTATATACCCCGCGTTCTATATTATTATATATTATATACTGTACTGTGCTGCGTACTATACTATGTATTATATGTATATACCCCGCGTTCTATATTATTATATATTATATACTGTACTGTGCTGTGTACTATACTATGTATTATATGTATATACCCCGCGTTCTATATTATTATATATTATATACTGTACTGTGCTGCGTACTATACTATGTATTATATGTATATACACCGCGTTCTATATTATTATATATTATATACTGTACTGTGCTGGGTACTATACTATGTATTATATGTATATACCCCGCGTTCTATATTATTATATATTATATACTGTACTGTGCTGCGTACTATACTATGTATTATATGTATATACACCACGTTCTATATTATTATATATTATATACTGTACTGTGCTGCGTACTATACTATGTATTATATGTATATACACCACGTTCTATATTATTATATATTATATACTGTACTGTGCTGCGTACTATACTATGTATTATATGTATATACACCGCGTTCTATATTATTATATATTATATACTGTACTGTGCTGTGTACTATACTATGTATTATATGTATATACCCCGCGTTCTATATTATTATATATTATATACTGTACTGTGCTGTGTACTATACTATGTATTATATGTATATACACCGCGTTCTATATTATTATATATTATATACTGTACTGTGCTGCGTACTATACTATGTATTATATGTATATACACCGCGTTCTATATTATTATATATTATATACTGTACTGTGCTGCGTACTATACTATGTATTATATGTATATACACCACGTTCTATATTATTATATATTATATACTGTACTATGCTGCGTACTATACTATGTATTATATGTATATACACCGCGTTCTATATTATTATATATTATATACTGTACTATGCTGCGTACTATACTATGTATTATATGTATATACACCGCGTTCTATATTATTATATATTATATACTGTACTATGCTGCGTACTATACTATGTATTATATGTATATACCCCGCGTTCTATATTATTATATATTATATACTGTACTGTGCTGCGTACTATACTATGTATTATATGTATATACACCGCGTTCTATATTATTATATATTATATACTGTACTGTGCTGCGTACTATACTATGTATTATATGTATATACACCACGTTCTATATTATTATATATTATATACTGTACTGTGCTGCGTACTATACTATGTATTATATGTATATACACCACGTTCTATATTATTATATATTATATACTGTACTGTGCTGCGTACTATACTATGTATTATATGTATATACACCACGTTCTATATTATTATATATTATATACTGTACTGTGCTGCGTACTATACTATGTATTATATGTATATACCCCGCGTTCTATATTATTATATATTATATACTGTACTGTGCTGCGTACTATACTATGTATTATATGTATATACACCGCGCTCTATATTATTATATATTATATACTGTACTGTGCTGTGTACTATACTATGTATTATATGTATATACACCACGTTCTATATTATTATATTATTATATACTGTACTGTGCTGTGTACTATACTATGTATTATATGTATATACACCGCGTTCTATATTATTATATATTATATACTGTACTGTGCTGCGTACTATACTATGTATTATATGTATATACACCGCGTTCTATATTATTATATATTATATACTGTACTGTGCTGCGTACTATACTATGTATTATATGTATATACACCGCGTTCTATATTATTATATATTATATACTGTACTGTGCTGCGTACTATACTATGTATTATATGTATATACCCCGCGTTCTATATTATTATATATTATATACTGTACTGTGCTGCGTACTATACTATGTATTATATGTATATACACCGCGTTCTATATTATTATATATTATATACTGTACTGTGCTGCGTACTATACTATGTATTATATGTATATACACCACGTTCTATATTATTATATATTATATACTGTACTGTGCTGTGTACTATACTATGTATTATATGTATATACCCCGCGTTCTATATTATTATATATTATATACTGTACTGTGCTGCGTACTATACTATGTATTATATGTATATACACCACGCTCTATATTATTATATATTATATACTGTACTGTGCTGCGTACTATACTATGTATTATATGTATATACACCACGTTCTATATTATTATATATTATATACTGTACTGTGCTGCGTACTATACTATGTATTATATGTATATACACCGCGTTCTATATTATTATATATTATATACTGTACTGTGCTGCGTACTATACTATGTATTATATGTATATACACCGCGTTCTATATTATTATATATTATATACTGTACTGTGCTGCGTACTATACTATGTATTATATGTATATACACCGCGTTCTATATTATTATATATTATATACTGTACTGTGCTGCGTACTATACTATGTATTATATGTATATACACCACGTTCTATATTATTATATATTATATACTGTACTGTGCTGTGTACTATACTATGTATTATATGTATATACCCCACGTTCTATATTATTATATATTATATAGTGTACTGTGCTGCGTACTATACTATGTATTATATGTATATACACCACGCTCTATATTATTATATATTATATACTGTACTGTGCTGCGTACTATACTATGTATTATATGTATATACACCACGTTCTATATTATTATATATTATATACTGTACTGTGCTGCGTACTATACTATGTATTATATGTATATACACCGCGTTCTATATTATTATATATTATATACTGTACTGTGCTGCGTACTATACTATGTATTATATGTATATACACCGCGTTCTATATTATTATATATTATATACTGTACTGTGCTGCGTACTATACTATGTATTATATGTATATACACCGCGTTCTATATTATTATATATTATATACTGTACTGTGCTGCGTACTATACTATGTATTATATGTATATACACCGCGTTCTATATTATTATATATTATATACTGTACTGTGCTGCGTACTATACTATGTATTATATGTATATACCCCGCGTTCTATATTATTATATATTATATACTGTACTGTGCTGCGTACTATACTATGTATTATATGTATATACACCACGTTCTATATTATTATATATTATATACTGTACTGTGCTGCGTACTATACTATGTATTATATGTATATACACCACGTTCTATATTATTATATATTATATACTGTACTGTGCTGCGTACTATACTATGTATTATATGTATACACCGCGTTCTATATTATTATATATTATATACTGTACTGTGCTGCGTACTATACTATGTATTATATGTATATACACCGCGTTCTATATTATTATATATTATATACTGTACTATGCTGCGTACTATACTATGTATTATATGTATATACACCACGTTCTATATTATTATATATTATATACTGTACTATGCTGCGTACTATACTATGTATTATATGTATATACACCACGTTCTATATTATTATATATTATATACTGTACTGTGCTGCGTACTATACTATGTATTATATGTATATACACCGCGTTCTATATTATTATATATTATATACTGTACTGTGCTGCGTACTATACTATGTATTATATGTATATACACCGCGTTCTATATTATTATATATTATATACTGTACTGTGCTGCGTACTATACTATGTATTATATGTATATACCCCGCGTTCTATATTATTATATATTATATACTGTACTGTGCTGCGTACTATACTATGTATTATATGTATATACACCGCGTTCTATATTATTATATATTATATACTGTACTGTGCTGCGTACTATACTATGTATTATATGTATACACCCCGCGTTCTATATTATTATATATTATATACTGTACTGTGCTGCGTACTATACTATGTATTATATGTATATACACCACGTTCTATATTATTATATATTATATACTGTACTGTGCTGCGTACTATACTATGTATTATATGTATATACACCGCGTTCTATATTATTATATATTATATACTGTACTGTGCTGCGTACTATACTATGTATTATATGTATATACACCGCGTTCTATATTATTATATATTATATACTGTACTGTGCTGCGTACTATACTATGTATTATATGTATATACACCGCGTTCTATATTATTATATATTATATACTGTACTGTGCTGCGTACTATACTATGTATTATATGTATATACACCGCGTTCTATATTATTATATATTATATACTGTACTGTGCTGTGTACTATACTATGTATTATATGTATATACCCCGCGTTCTATATTATTATATATTATATACTGTACTGTGCTGCGTACTATACTATGTATTATATGTATATACCCCGCGTTCTATATTATTATATATTATATACTGTACTGTGCTGTGTACTATACTATGTATTATATGTATATACACCGCGTTCTATATTATTATATATTATATACTGTACTGTGCTGCGTACTATACTATGTATTATATGTATATACCCCGCGTTCTATATTATTATATATTATATACTGTACTGTGCTGCGTACTATACTATGTATTATATGTATATACACCGCGTTCTATATTATTATATATTATATACTGTACTGTGCTGCGTACTATACTATGTATTATATGTATATACCCCGCGTTCTATATTATTATATATTATATACTGTACTGTGCTGCGTACTATACTATGTATTATATGTATATACACCGCGTTCTATATTATTATATATTATATACTGTACTGTGCTGCGTACTATACTATGTATTATATGTATATACACCACGTTCTATATTATTATATATTATATACTGTACTGTGCTGCGTACTATACTATGTATTATATGTATATACACCACGTTCTATATTATTATATATTATATACTGTACTGTGCTGCGTACTATACTATGTATTATATGTATATACCCCGCGTTCTATATTATTATATATTATATACTGTACTGTGCTGCGTACTATACTATGTATTATATGTATATACACCGCGTTCTATATTATTATATATTATATACTGTACTGTGCTGCGTACTATACTATGTATTATATGTATATACACCACGTTCTATATTATTATATATTATATACTGTACTATGCTGCGTACTATACTATGTATTATATGTATATACACCGCGTTCTATATTATTATATATTATATACTGTACTATGCTGCGTACTATACTATGTATTATATGTATATACACCGCGTTCTATGTTATTATATATTATATACTGTACTGTGCTGCGTACTATACTATGTATTATATGTATATACACCGCGTTCTATATTATTATATATTATATACTGTACTGTGCTGCGTACTATACTATGTATTATATGTATATACACCGCGTTCTATATTATTATATATTATATACTGTACTATGCTGCGTACTATACTATGTATTATATGTATATACACCGCGTTCTATATTATTATATATTATATACTGTACTGTGCTGCGTACTATACTATGTATTATATGTATATACACCACGTTCTATATTATTATATATTATATACTGTACTATGCTGCGTACTATACTATGTATTATATGTATATACACCGCGTTCTATATTATTATATATTATATACTGTACTATGCTGCGTACTATACTATGTATTATATGTATATACACCGCGTTCTATATTATTATATATTATATACTGTACTGTGCTGCGTACTATACTATGTATTATATGTATATACACCACGTTCTATATTATTATATATTATATACTGTACTGTGCTGCGTACTATACTATGTATTATATGTATATACACCGCGTTCTATATTATTATATATTATATACTGTACTGTGCTGCGTACTATACTATGTATTATATGTATATACCCCGCGTTCTATATTATTATATATTATATACTGTACTATGCTGCGTACTATACTATGTATTATATATATATACCCCGCGTTCTATATTATTATATATTATATACTGTACTGTGCTGCGTACTATACTATGTATTATATGTATATACCCCGCGTTCTATATTATTATATATTATATACTGTACTGTGCTGCGTACTATACTATGTATTATATGTATATACACCGCGTTCTATATTATTATATATTATATACTGTACTGTGCTGCGTACTATACTATGTATTATATGTATATACACCGCGTTCTATATTATTATATATTATA
Source organism: Rhinoderma darwinii (assembly GCF_050947455.1). Lineage (NCBI taxonomy): Eukaryota > Metazoa > Chordata > Amphibia > Anura > Rhinodermatidae > Rhinoderma > Rhinoderma darwinii. The sequence goes on from NW_027462464.1 coordinate 29,146, forward strand.
TACTGTACTGTGCTGTGTACTATACTATGTATTATATGTATATACACCGCGTTCTATATTATTATATATTATATACTGTACTGTGCTGCGTACTATACTATGTATTATATGTATACACCACGTTCTATATTATTATATATTATATACTGTACTGTGCTGCGTACTATACTATGTATTATATGTATATACACCGCGTTCTATATTATTATATATTATATACTGTACTGTGCTGCGTACTATACTATGTATTATATGTATATACACCGCGTTCTATATTATTATATATTATATACTGTACTGTGCTGCGTACTATACTATGTATTATATGTATATACACCGCGTTCTATATTATTATATATTATATACTGTACTATGCTGCGTACTATACTATGTATTATATGTATATACACCGCGTTCTATATTATTATATATTATATACTGTACTGTGCTGCGTACTATACTATGTATTATATGTATACACCACGCTCTATATTATTATATATTATATACTGTACTGTGCTGCGTACTATACTATGTATTATATGTATATACACCGCGTTCTATGTTATTATATATTATATACTGTACTGTGCTGCGTACTATACTATGTATTATATGTATATACACCGCGTTCTATATTATTATATATTATATACTGTACTGTGCTGCGTACTATACTATGTATTATATGTATATACACCGCGTTCTATATTATTATATATTATATACTGTACTGTGCTGCGTACTATACTATGTATTATATGTATATACCCCACGTTCTATATTATTATATATTATATACTGTACTGTGCTGCGTACTATACTATGTATTATATGTATATACACCACGTTCTATATTATTATATATTATATACTGTACTGTGCTGCGTACTATACTATGTATTATATGTATATACCCCACGTTCTATATTATTATATATTATATACTGTACTATGCTGCGTACTATACTATGTATTATATGTATATACACCGCGTTCTATATTATTATATATTATATACTGTACTATGCTGCGTACTATACTATGTATTATATGTATATACACCGCGCTCTATATTATTATATATTATATACTGTGCTGTGCTGCGTACTATACTATGTATTATATGTATATACACCGCGTTCTATATTATTATATATTATATACTGTACTGTGCTGCGTACTATACTATGTATTATATGTATATACACCGCGTTCTATATTATTATATATTATATACTGTACTGTGCTGCGTACTATACTATGTATTATATGTATATACACCGCGTTCTATATTATTATATATTATATACTGTACTATGCTGCGTACTATACTATGTATTATATGTATATACACCGCGTTCTATATTATTATATATTATATACTGTACTGTGCTGCGTACTATACTATGTATTATATGTATATACACCACGTTCTATATTATTATATATTATATACTGTACTGTGCTGCGTACTATACTATGTATTATATGTATATACACCACGTTCTATATTATTATATATTATATACTGTACTATGCTGCGTACTATACTATGTATTATATGTATATACACCGCGTTCTATATTATTATATATTATATACTGTACTATGCTGCGTACTATACTATGTATTATATGTATATACACCGCGTTCTATATTATTATATATTATATACTGTACTGTGCTGCGTACTATACTATGTATTATATGTATATACCCCGCGTTCTATATTATTATATATTATATACTGTACTGTGCTGCGTACTATACTATGTATTATATGTATATACACCACGTTCTATATTATTATATATTATATACTGTACTGTGCTGCGTACTATACTATGTATTATATGTATATACCCCGCGTTCTATATTATTATATATTATATACTGTACTGTGCTGTGTACTATACTATGTATTATATGTATATACACCGCGCTCTATATTATTATATATTATATACTGTACTGTGCTGCGTACTATACTATGTATTATATGTATATACACCGCGTTCTATATTATTATATATTATATACTGTACTGTGCTGCGTACTATACTATGTATTATATGTATATACACCACGTTCTATATTATTATATATTATATACTGTACTGTGCTGCGTACTATACTATGTATTATATGTATATACACCGCGTTCTATATTATTATATATTATATACTGTACTGTGCTGCGTACTATACTATGTATTATATGTATATACCCCGCGTTCTATATTATTATATATTATATACTGTACTATGCTGCGTACTATACTATGTATTATATGTATATACCCCACATTCTATATTATTATATATTATATACTGTACTGTGCTGTGTACTATACTATGTATTATATGTATACACCGCGTTCTATATTATTATATATTATATACTGTACTGTGCTGCGTACTATACTATGTATTATATGTATATACCCCGCGTTCTATATTATTATATATTATATACTGTACTGTGCTGCGTACTATACTATGTATTATATGTATATACACCGCGTTCTATATTATTATATATTATATACTGTACTGTGCTGCGTACTATACTATGTATTATATGTATATACACCGCGTTCTATATTATTATATATTATATACTGTACTGTGCTGCGTACTATACTATGTATTATATGTATATACCCCGCGTTCTATATTATTATATATTATATACTGTACTGTGCTGCGTACTATACTATGTATTATATGTATATACACCACGTTCTATATTATTATATATTATATACTGTACTGTGCTGCGTACTATACTATGTATTATATGTATATACCCCGCGTTCTATATTATTATATATTATATACTGTACTGTGCTGCGTACTATACTATGTATTATATGTATATACACCGCGTTCTATATTATTATATATTATATACTGTACTGTGCTGCGTACTATACTATGTATTATATGTATATACACCACGTTCTATATTATTATATATTATATACTTTACTGTGCTGCGTACTATACTATGTATTATATGTATATACACCGCGTTCTATATTATTATATATTATATACTGTACTGTGCTGCGTACTATACTATGTATTATATGTATATACACCACGTTCTATATTATTATATATTATATACTGTACTGTGCTGCGTACTATACTATGTATTATATGTATATACCCCGCGTTCTATATTATTATATATTATATACTGTACTGTGCTGCGTACTATACTATGTATTATATGTATATACACCGCGTTCTATATTATTATATATTATATACTGTACTGTGCTGCGTACTATACTATGTATTATATGTATATACCCCGCGTTCTATATTATTATATATTATATACTGTACTGTGCTGCGTACTATACTATGTATTATATGTATATACACCACGTTCTATATTATTATATATTATATACTGTACTGTGCTGTGTACTATACTATGTATTATATGTATACACCGCGTTCTATATTATTATATATTATATACTGTACTATGCTGCGTACTATACTATGTATTATATGTATATACCCCGCGTTCTATATTATTATATATTATATACTGTACTGTGCTGCGTACTATACTATGTATTATATGTATATACACCACGTTCTATATTATTATATATTATATACTGTACTGTGCTGCGTACTATACTATGTATTATATGTATATACCCCGCGTTCTATATTATTATATATTATATACTGTACTGTGCTGCGTACTATACTATGTATTATATGTATATACCCCGCGTTCTATATTATTATATATTATATACTGTACTGTGCTGCGTACTATACTATGTATTATATGTATACACCACGTTCTATATTATTATATATTATATACTGTACTGTGCTGCGTACTATACTATGTATTATATGTATATACACCGCGTTCTATATTATTATATATTATATACTGTACTATGCTGCGTACTATACTATGTATTATATGTATATACACCACGTTCTATATTATTATATATTATATACTGTACTGTGCTGCGTACTATACTATGTATTATATGTATATACACCACGTTCTATATTATTATATATTATATACTGTACTGTGCTGCGTACTATACTATGTATTATATGTATATACACCGCGTTCTATATTATTATATATTATATACTGTACTGTGCTGCGTACTATACTATGTATTATATGTATATACACCGCGTTCTATATTATTATATATTATATACTGTACTATGCTGCGTACTATACTATGTATTATATGTATATACACCACGTTCTATATTATTATATATTATATACTGTACTGTGCTGCGTACTATACTATGTATTATATGTATATACACCGCGTTCTATATTATTATATATTATATACTGTACTATGCTGCGTACTATACTATGTATTATATGTATATACACCACGTTCTATATTATTATATATTATATACTGTACTGTGCTGCGTACTATACTATGTATTATATGTATATACACCGCGTTCTATATTATTATATATTATATACTGTACTGTGCTGCGTACTATACTATGTATTATATGTATATACACCACGTTCTATATTATTATATATTATATACTGTACTATGCTGCGTACTATACTATGTATTATATGTATATACACCGCGTTCTATATTATTATATATTATATACTGTACTATGCTGCGTACTATACTATGTATTATATGTATATACACCACGTTCTATATTATTATATATTATATACTGTACTATGCTGCGTACTATACTATGTATTATATGTATATACACCGCGTTCTATATTATTATATATTATATACTGTACTGTGCTGCGTACTATACTATGTATTATATGTATATACACCACGTTCTATATTATTATATATTATATACTGTACTGTGCTGCGTACTATACTGTGTATTATATGTATATACCCCGCGTTCTATATTATTATATATTATATACTGTACTGTGCTGCGTACTATACTATGTATTATATGTATATACACCACGTTCTATATTATTATATATTATATACTGTACTGTGCTGCGTACTATACTATGTATTATATGTATATACACCACGTTCTATATTATTATATATTATATACTGTACTGTGCTGCGTACTATACTATGTATTATATGTATATACACCACGCTCTATATTATTATATATTATATACTGTACTGTGCTGCGTACTATACTATGTATTATATGTATATACACCACGTTCTATATTATTATATATTATATACTGTACTGTGCTGCGTACTATACTATGTATTATATGTATATACACCACGCTCTATATTATTATATATTATATACTGTACTGTGCTGCGTACTATACTATGTATTATATGTATATACCCCGCGTTCTATATTATTATATATTATATACTGTACTGTGCTGCGTACTATACTATGTATTATATGTATATACACCGCGTTCTATATTATTATATATTATATACTGTACTGTGCTGCGTACTATACTATGTATTATATGTATATACACCGCGTTCTATATTATTATATATTATATACTGTACTGTGCTGCGTACTATACTATGTATTATATGTATATACACCGCGTTCTATATTATTATATATTATATACTGTACTGTGCTGCGTACTATACTATGTATTATATGTATATACACCGCGTTCTATATTATTATATATTATATACTGTACTGTGCTGCGTACTATACTATGTATTATATGTATATACACCACGCTCTATATTATTATATATTATATACTGTACTGTGCTGCGTACTATACTATGTATTATATGTATATACACCACGTTCTATATTATTATATATTATATACTGTACTATGCTGCGTACTATACTATGTATTATATGTATATACACCGCGTTCTATATTATTATATATTATATACTGTACTGTGCTGCGTACTATACTATGTATTATATGTATATACACCGCGCTCTATATTATTATATATTATATACTGTACTGTGCTGCGTACTATACTATGTATTATATGTATATACCCCGCGTTCTATATTATTATATATTATATACTGTACTGTGCTGCGTACTATACTATGTATTATATGTATATACACCGCGTTCTATATTATTATATATTATATACTGTACTATGCTGCGTACTATACTATGTATTATATGTATATACACCGCGTTCTATATTATTATATATTATATACTGTACTGTGCTGCGTACTATACTATGTATTATATGTATATACACCACGTTCTATATTATTATATATTATATACTGTACTGTGCTGCGTACTATACTATGTATTATATGTATATACACCACGTTCTATATTATTATATATTATATACTGTACTGTGCTGCGTACTATACTATGTATTATATGTATATACACCACGTTCTATATTATTATATATTATATACTGTACTGTGCTGCGTACTATACTATGTATTATATGTATATACCCCGCGTTCTATATTATTATATATTATATACTGTACTGTGCTGCGTACTATACTATGTATTATATGTATATACACCACGTTCTATATTATTATATATTATATACTGTACTGTGCTGCGTACTATACTATGTATTATATGTATATACACCACGTTCTATATTATTATATATTATATACTGTACTGTGCTGCGTACTATACTATGTATTATATGTATATACACCGCGTTCTATATTATTATATATTATATACTGTACTGTGCTGCGTACTATACTATGTATTATATGTATATACACCACGTTCTATATTATTATATATTATATACTGTACTGTGCTGCGTACTATACTATGTATTATATGTATATACCCCGCGTTCTATATTATTATATATTATATACTGTACTGTGCTGCGTACTATACTATGTATTATATGTATATACACCACGTTCTATATTATTATATATTATATACTGTACTGTGCTGCGTACTATACTATGTATTATATGTATATACACCACGTTCTATATTATTATATATTATATACTGTACTGTGCTGCGTACTATACTATGTATTATATGTATATACACCACGTTCTATATTATTATATATTATATACTGTACTGTGCTGCGTACTATACTATGTATTATATGTATATACACCACGTTCTATATTATTATATATTATATACTGTACTGTGCTGCGTACTATACTATGTATTATATGTATATACCCCGCGTTCTATATTATTATATATTATATACTGTACTGTGCTGCGTACTATACTATGTATTATATGTATATACACCACGTTCTATATTATTATATATTATATACTGTACTGTGCTGCGTACTATACTATGTATTATATGTATATACACCGCGTTCTATATTATTATATATTATATACTGTACTGTGCTGCGTACTATACTATGTATTATATGTATATACCCCGCGTTCTATATTATTATATATTATATACTGTACTGTGCTGCGTACTATACTATGTATTATATGTATATACACCGCGTTCTATATTATTATATATTATATACTGTACTGTGCTGCGTACTATACTATGTATTATATGTATATACACCGCGTTCTATATTATTATATATTATATACTGTACTGTGCTGCGTACTATACTATGTATTATATGTATATACACCGCGTTCTATATTATTATATATTATATACTGTACTGTGCTGCGTACTATACTATGTATTATATGTATATACACCGCGTTCTATATTATTATATATTATATACTGTACTGTGCTGCGTACTATACTATGTATTATATGTATATACACCGCGTTCTATATTATTATATATTATATACTGTACTGTGCTGCGTACTATACTATGTATTATATGTATATACCCCGCGTTCTATATTATTATATATTATATACTGTACTGTGCTGCGTACTATACTATGTATTATATGTATATACACCGCGTTCTATATTATTATATATTATATACTGTACTGTGCTGCGTACTATACTATGTATTATATGTATATACACCGCGTTCTATATTATTATATATTATATACTGTACTGTGCTGCGTACTATACTATGTATTATATGTATATACACCGCGTTCTATATTATTATATATTATATACTGTACTGTGCTGCGTACTATACTATGTATTATATGTATATACCCCGCGCTCTATATTATTATATATTATATACTGTACTGTGCTGCGTACTATACTATGTATTATATGTATACACCGCGTTCTATATTATTATATATTATATACTGTACTATGCTGCGTACTATACTATGTATTATATGTATATACACCACGTTCTATATTATTATATATTATATACTGTACTATGCTGCGTACTATACTATGTATTATATGTATATACACCGCGTTCTATATTATTATACATTATATACTGTACTGTGCTGCGTACTATACTATGTATTATATGTATATACACCGCGTTCTATATTATTATATATTATATACTGTACTATGCTGCGTACTATACTATGTATTATATGTATATACACCGCGTTCTATATTATTATATATTATATACTGTACTATGCTGCGTACTATACTATGTATTATATGTATATACACCGCGTTCTATATTATTATATATTATATACTGTACTGTGCTGCGTACTATACTATGTATTATATGTATATACACCGCGTTCTATATTATTATATATTATATACTGTACTGTGCTGCGTACTATACTATGTATTATATGTATATACACCGCGTTCTATATTATTATATATTATATACTGTACTATGCTGCGTACTATACTATGTATTATATGTATATACACCGCGTTCTATATTATTATATATTATATACTGTACTGTGCTGCGTACTATACTATGTATTATATGTATATACACCGCGTTCTATATTATTATATATTATATACTGTACTGTGCTGCGTACTATACTATGTATTATATGTATATACACCGCGTTCTATATTATTATATATTATATACTGTACTGTGCTGCGTACTATACTATGTATTATATGTATATACACCGCGTTCTATATTATTATATATTATATACTGTACTATGCTGCGTACTATACTATGTATTATATGTATATACACCGCGTTCTATATTATTATATATTATATACTGTACTGTGCTGCGTACTATACTATGTATTATATGTATATACACCACGTTCTATATTATTATATATTATATACTGTACTGTGCTGCGTACTATACTATGTATTATATGTATATACACCACGTTCTATATTATTATATATTATATACTGTACTGTGCTGCGTACTATACTATGTATTATATGTATATACACCGCGTTCTATATTATTATATATTATATACTGTACTGTGCTGCGTACTATACTATGTATTATATGTATATACACCACGTTCTATATTATTATATATTATATACTGTACTGTGCTGCGTACTATACTATGTATTATATGTATATACCCCGCGTTCTATATTATTATATATTATATACTGTACTATGCTGCGTACTATACTATGTATTATATGTATATACACCACGTTCTATATTATTATATATTATATACTGTACTGTGCTGCGTACTATACTATGTATTATATGTATATACCCCGCGTTCTATATTATTATATATTATATACTGTACTGTGCTGCGTACTATACTATGTATTATATGTATATACACCGCGTTCTATATTATTATATATTATATACTGTACTGTGCTGCGTACTATACTATGTATTATATGTATATACACCACGTTCTATATTATTATATATTATATACTGTACTATGCTGCGTACTATACTATGTATTATATGTATATACACCGCGTTCTATATTATTATATATTATATACTGTACTGTGCTGCGTACTATACTATGTATTATATGTATATACACCGCGTTCTATATTATTATATATTATATACTGTACTGTGCTGCGTACTATACTATGTATTATATGTATATACACCGCGTTCTATATTATTATATATTATATACTGTACTGTGCTGCGTACTATACTATGTATTATATGTATATACACCGCGTTCTATATTATTATATATTATATACTGTACTGTGCTGCGTACTATACTATGTATTATATGTATATACCCCGCGTTCTATATTATTATATATTATATACTGTACTGTGCTGCGTACTATACTATGTATTATATGTATATACACCGCGTTCTATATTATTATATATTATATACTGTACTGTGCTGCGTACTATACTATGTATTATATGTATATACACCGCGTTCTATATTATTATATATTATATACTGTACTGTGCTGCGTACTATACTATGTATTATATGTATATACACCGCGTTCTATATTATTATATATTATATACTGTACTGTGCTGCGTACTATACTATGTATTATATGTATATACCCCGCGTTCTATATTATTATATATTATATACTGTACTGTGCTGCGTACTATACTATGTATTATATGTATATACACCGCGTTCTATATTATTATATATTATATACTGTACTGTGCTGCGTACTATACTATGTATTATATGTATATACACCGCGTTCTATATTATTATATATTATATACTGTACTGTGCTGCGTACTATACTATGTATTATATGTATATACCCCGCGTTCTATATTATTATATATTATATACTGTACTATGCTGCGTACTATACTATGTATTATATGTATATACACCGCGTTCTATATTATTATATATTATATACTGTACTGTGCTGCGTACTATACTATGTATTATATGTATATACACCACGTTCTATATTATTATATATTATATACTGTACTGTGCTGCGTACTATACTATGTATTATATGTATATACCCCGCGTTCTATATTATTATATATTATATACTGTACTGTGCTGCGTACTATACTATGTATTATATGTATATACACCGCGTTCTATATTATTATATATTATATACTGTACTGTGCTGCGTACTATACTATGTATTATATGTATATACACCGCGTTCTATATTATTATATATTATATACTGTACTATGCTGCGTACTATACTATGTATTATATGTATATACACCACGTTCTATATTATTATATATTATATACTGTACTGTGCTGCGTACTATACTATGTATTATATGTATATACACCGCGTTCTATATTATTATATATTATATACTGTACTGTGCTGCGTACTATACTATGTATTATATGTATATACACCGCGTTCTATATTATTATATATTATATACTGTACTGTGCTGCGTACTATACTATGTATTATATGTATACACCGCGTTCTATATTATTATATATTATATACTGTACTGTGCTGTGTACTATACTATGTATTATATGTATACACCGCGTTCTATATTATTATATATTATATACTGTACTGTGCTGCGTACTATACTATGTATTATATGTATATACACCGCGTTCTATATTATTATATATTATATACTGTACTGTGCTGCGTACTATACTATGTATTATATGTATATACCCCGCGTTCTATATTATTATATATTATATACTGTACTGTGCTGCGTACTATACTATGTATTATATGTATATACACCGCGTTCTATATTATTATATATTATATACTGTACTGTGCTGCGTACTATACTATGTATTATATGTATATACACCGCGTTCTATATTATTATATATTATATACTGTACTGTGCTGCGTACTATACTATGTATTATATGTATATACACCGCGTTCTATATTATTATATATTATATACTGTACTGTGCTGCGTACTATACTATGTATTATATGTATATACCCCGCGTTCTATATTATTATATATTATATACTGTACTATGCTGCGTACTATACTATGTATTATATGTATATACACCACGTTCTATATTATTATATATTATATACTGTACTGTGCTGCGTACTATACTATGTATTATATGTATATACACCGCGTTCTATATTATTATATATTATATACTGTACTGTGCTGCGTACTATACTATGTATTATATGTATACACCACGTTCTATATTATTATATATTATATACTGTACTATGCTGCGTACTATACTATGTATTATATGTATATACACCGCGCTCTATATTATTATATATTATATACTGTACTGTGCTGCGTACTATACTATGTATTATATGTATATACACCGCGTTCTATATTATTATATACTGTACTGTGCTGTGTACTATACTATGTATTATATGTATATACACCACGTTCTATATTATTATATATTATATACTGTACTGTGCTGTGTACTATACTATGTATTATATGTATATACACCGCGTTCTATATTATTATATATTATATACTGTACTGTGCTGCGTACTATACTATGTATTATATGTATATACCCCGCGTTCTATATTATTATATATTATATACTGTACTATGCTGCGTACTATACTATGTATTATATGTATATACACCACGTTCTATATTATTATATATTATATACTGTACTGTGCTGCGTACTATACTATGTATTATATGTATATACCCCGCGTTCTATATTATTATATATTATATACTGTACTGTGCTGCGTACTATACTATGTATTATATGTATATACACCACGTTCTATATTATTATATATTATATACTGTACTGTGCTGCGTACTATACTATGTATTATATGTATATACACCGCGTTCTATATTATTATATATTATATACTGTACTGTGCTGCGTACTATACTATGTATTATATGTATATACACCGCGTTCTATATTATTATATATTATATACTGTACTGTGCTGTGTACTATACTATGTATTATATGTATATACCCCGCGTTCTATATTATTATATATTATATACTGTACTGTGCTGCGTACTATACTATGTATTATATGTATATACCCCGCGTTCTATATTATTATATATTATATACTGTACTGTGCTGCGTACTATACTATGTATTATATGTATATACACCGCGTTCTATATTATTATATATTATATACTGTACTGTGCTGCGTACTATACTATGTATTATATGTATATACACCGCGTTCTATATTATTATATATTATATACTGTACTGTGCTGCGTACTATACTATGTATTATATGTATATACACCGCGTTCTATATTATTATATATTATATACTGTACTGTGCTGCGTACTATACTATGTATTATATGTATATACCCCGCGTTCTATATTATTATATATTATATACTGTACTGTGCTGCGTACTATACTATGTATTATATGTATATACACCACGTTCTATATTATTATATATTATATACTGTACTATGCTGCGTACTATACTATGTATTATATGTATATACACCGCGCTCTATATTATTATATATTATATACTGTACTGTGCTGCGTACTATACTATGTATTATATGTATATACACCGCGTTCTATATTATTATATACTGTACTGTGCTGTGTACTATACTATGTATTATATGTATATACACCACGTTCTATATTATTATATATTATATACTGTACTGTGCTGTGTACTATACTATGTATTATATGTATATACACCGCGTTCTATATTATTATATATTATATACTGTACTGTGCTGCGTACTATACTATGTATTATATGTATATACCCCGCGTTCTATATTATTATATATTATATACTGTACTATGCTGCGTACTATACTATGTATTATATGTATATACACCACGTTCTATATTATTATATATTATATACTGTACTGTGCTGCGTACTATACTATGTATTATATGTATATACCCCGCGTTCTATATTATTATATATTATATACTGTACTGTGCTGCGTACTATACTATGTATTATATGTATATACACCACGTTCTATATTATTATATATTATATACTGTACTGTGCTGCGTACTATACTATGTATTATATGTATATACACCGCGTTCTATATTATTATATATTATATACTGTACTGTGCTGCGTACTATACTATGTATTATATGTATATACACCGCGTTCTATATTATTATATATTATATACTGTACTGTGCTGTGTACTATACTATGTATTATATGTATATACCCCGCGTTCTATATTATTATATATTATATACTGTACTGTGCTGCGTACTATACTATGTATTATATGTATATACCCCGCGTTCTATATTATTATATATTATATACTGTACTGTGCTGCGTACTATACTATGTATTATATGTATATACACCGCGTTCTATATTATTATATATTATATACTGTGCTGTGCTGCGTACTATACTATGTATTATATGTATATACACCACGTTCTATATTATTATATATTATATACTGTACTGTGCTGTGTACTATACTATGTATTATATGTATATACACCACGTTCTATATTATTATATATTATATACTGTACTGTGCTGCGTACTATACTATGTATTATATGTATATACACCGCGTTCTATATTATTATATATTATATACTGTACTGTGCTGCGTACTATACTATGTATTATATGTATATACACCACGTTCTATATTATTATATATTATATACTGTACTGTGCTGCGTACTATACTATGTATTATATGTATATACACCGCGTTCTATATTATTATATATTATATACTGTACTGTGCTGCGTACTATACTATGTATTATATGTATATACACCGCGTTCTATATTATTATATATTATATACTGTACTGTGCTGCGTACTATACTATGTATTATATGTATATACACCACGCTCTATATTATTATATATTATATACTGTACTGTGCTGCGTACTATACTATGTATTATATGTATATACCCCACGTTCTATATTATTATATATTATATATTGTACTGTGCTGCGTACTATACTATGTATTATATGTATATACACCGCGTTCTATATTATTATATATTATATACTGTACTGTGCTGTGTACTATACTATGTATTATATGTATATACCCCACGTTCTATATTATTATATATTATATACTGTACTGTGCTGCGTACTATACTATGTATTATATGTATATACACCGCGTTCTATATTATTATATATTATATACTGTACTGTGCTGCGTACTATACTATGTATTATATGTATATACACCGCGTTCTATATTATTATATATTATATACTGTACTGTGCTGCGTACTATACTATGTATTATATGTATATACCCCGCGTTCTATATTATTATATATTATATACTGTACTGTGCTGCGTACTATACTATGTATTATATGTATATACACCGCGTTCTATATTATTATATATTATATACTGTACTGTGCTGCGTACTATACTATGTATTATATGTATATACCCCGCGTTCTATATTATTATATATTATATACTGTACTATGCTGCGTACTATACTATGTATTATATGTATATACACCGCGTTCTATATTATTATATATTATATACTGTACTGTGCTGCGTACTATACTATGTATTATATGTATATACACCGCGCTCTATATTATTATATATTATATACTGTACTGTGCTGCGTACTATACTATGTATTATATGTATACACACCACGCTCTATATTATTATATATTATATACTGTACTGTGCTGCGTACTATACTATGTATTATATGTATATACACCGCGTTCTATATTATTATATATTATATACTGTACTGTGCTGCGTACTATACTATGTATTATATGTATATACACCACGTTCTATATTATTATATATTATATACTGTACTGTGCTGCGTACTATACTATGTATTATATGTATATACACCGCGTTCTATATTATTATATATTATATACTGTACTGTGCTGCGTACTATACTATGTATTATATGTATATACACCGCGTTCTATATTATTATATATTATATACTGTACTGTGCTGCGTACTATACTATGTATTATATGTATATACACCGCGCTCTATATTATTATATATTATATACTGTACTGTGCTGCGTACTATACTATGTATTATATGTATACACACCACGCTCTATATTATTATATATTATATACTGTGCTGTGCTGCGTACTATACTATGTATTATATGTATATACACCACGTTCTATATTATTATATATTATATACTGTACTGTGCTGCGTACTATACTATGTATTATATGTATATACACCGCGTTCTATATTATTATATATTATATACTGTACTGTGCTGCGTACTATACTATGTATTATATGTATATACCCCGCGTTCTATATTATTATATATTATATACTGTACTGTGCTGCGTACTATACTATGTATTATATGTATATACACCGCGTTCTATATTATTATATATTATATACTGTACTGTGCTGCGTACTATACTATGTATTATATGTATATACACCACGTTCTATATTATTATATATTATATACTGTACTGTGCTGCGTACTATACTATGTATTATATGTATATACACCGCGTTCTATATTATTATATATTATATACTGTACTGTGCTGCGTACTATACTATGTATTATATGTATATACACCGCGTTCTATATTATTATATATTATATACTGTACTGTGCTGCGTACTATACTATGTATTATATGTATATACACCGCGTTCTATATTATTATATATTATATACTGTACTGTGCTGCGTACTATACTATGTATTATATGTATATACACCGCGTTCTATATTATTATATATTATATACTGTACTGTGCTGCGTACTATACTATGTATTATATGTATATACACCGCGTTCTATATTATTATATATTATATACTGTACTATGCTGCGTACTATACTATGTATTATATGTATATACACCACGTTCTATATTATTATATATTATATACTGTACTGTGCTGCGTACTATACTATGTATTATATGTATATACACCGCGTTCTATATTATTATATATTATATACTGTACTGTGCTGCGTACTATACTATGTATTATATGTATATACACCGCGTTCTATATTATTATATATTATATACTGTACTGTGCTGCGTACTATACTATGTATTATATGTATATACACCACGCTCTATATTATTATATATTATATACTGTACTATGCTGCGTACTATACTATGTATTATATGTATATACACCACGTTCTATATTATTATATATTATATACTGTACTGTGCTGCGTACTATACTATGTATTATATGTATATACACCGCGTTCTATATTATTATATATTATATACTGTACTGTGCTGCGTACTATACTATGTATTATATGTATATACACCGCGTTCTATATTATTATATATTATATACTGTACTGTGCTGCGTACTATACTATGTATTATATGTATATACACCGCGTTCTATATTATTATATATTATATACTGTACTGTGCTGCGTACTATACTATGTATTATATGTATATACCACGTTCTATATTATTATATATTATATACTGTACTGTGCTGCGTACTATACTATGTATTATATGTATATACCCCGCGTTCTATATTATTATATATTATATACTGTACTATGCTGCGTACTATACTATGTATTATATGTATATACACCACGCTCTATATTATTATATATTATATACTGTACTGTGCTGCGTACTATACTATGTATTATATGTATATACACCACGTTCTATATTATTATATATTATATACTGTACTGTGCTGCGTACTATACTATGTATTATATGTATATACACCACGTTCTATATTATTATATATTATATACTGTACTGTGCTGCGTACTATACTATGTATTATATGTATATACACCACGTTCTATATTATTATATATTATATACTGTACTATGCTGCGTACTATACTATGTATTATATGTATATACACCGCGTTCTATATTATTATATATTATATACTGTACTGTGCTGCGTACTATACTATGTATTATATGTATATACACCACGTTCTATATTATTATATATTATATACTGTACTGTGCTGCGTACTATACTATGTATTATATGTATATACACCGCGTTCTATATTATTATATATTATATACTGTACTGTGCTGCGTACTATACTATGTATTATATGTATATACCCCGCGTTCTATATTATTATATATTATATACTGTACTGTGCTGTGTACTATACTATGTATTATATGTATATACACCACGTTCTATATTATTATATATTATATACTGTACTGTGCTGCGTACTATACTATGTATTATATGTATATACACCGCGTTCTATATTATTATATATTATATACTGTACTGTGCTGCGTACTATACTATGTATTATATGTATATACACCGCGTTCTATATTATTATATATTATATACTGTACTATGTTGCGTACTATACTATGTATTATATGTATATACACCGCGCTCTATATTATTATATATTATATACTGTACTGTGCTGCGTACTATACTATGTATTATATGTATATACCCCGCGTTCTATATTATTATATATTATATACTGTACTGTGCTGCGTACTATACTATGTATTATATGTATATACACCGCGTTCTATATTATTATATATTATATACTGTACTGTGCTGCGTACTATACTATGTATTATATGTATATACACCGCGTTCTATATTATTATATATTATATACTGTACTGTGCTGCGTACTATACTATGTATTATATGTATATACACCGCGTTCTATATTATTATATATTATATACTGTACTGTGCTGCGTACTATACTATGTATTATATGTATATACACCACGTTCTATATTATTATATATTATATACTGTACTATGCTGCGTACTATACTATGTATTATATGTATATACACCGCGTTCTATATTATTATATATTATATACTGTACTGTGCTGCGTACTATACTATGTATTATATGTATATACACCGCGTTCTATATTATTATATATTATATACTGTACTGTGCTGCGTACTATACTATGTATTATATGTATATACACCGCGTTCTATATTATTATATATTATATACTGTACTGTGCTGCGTACTATACTATGTATTATATGTATATACACCACGTTCTATATTATTATATATTATATACTGTACTGTGCTGTGTACTATACTATGTATTATATGTATATACACCGCGTTCTATATTATTATATATTATATACTGTACTGTGCTGCGTACTATACTATGTATTATATGTATATACACCACGTTCTATATTATTATATATTATATACTGTACTGTGCTGCGTACTATACTATGTATTATATGTATATACACCGCGTTCTATATTATTATATATTATATACTGTACTGTGCTGCGTACTATACTATGTATTATATGTATATACCCCGCGTTCTATATTATTATATATTATATACTGTACTGTGCTGTGTACTATACTATGTATTATATGTATACACCGCGTTCTATATTATTATATATTATATACTGTACTGTGCTGCGTACTATACTATGTATTATATGTATACACCACGTTCTATATTATTATATATTATATACTGTACTGTGCTGCGTACTATACTATGTATTATATGTATATACACCACGTTCTATATTATTATATATTATATACTGTACTGTGCTGCGTACTATACTATGTATTATATGTATATACACCACGTTCTATATTATTATATATTATATACTGTACTGTGCTGCGTACTATACTATGTATTATATGTATATACACCACGTTCTATATTATTATATATTATATACTGTACTGTGCTGCGTACTATACTATGTATTATATGTATATACCCCGCGTTCTATATTATTATATATTATATACTGTACTATGCTGCGTACTATACTATGTATTATATGTATATACACCGCGTTCTATATTATTATATATTATATACTGTACTGTGCTGCGTACTATACTATGTATTATATGTATATACACCGCGTTCTATATTTATATATTATATACTGTACTGTGCTGCGTACTATACTATGTATTATATGTATATACACCGCGTTCTATATTATTATATATTATATACTGTACTGTGCTGCGTACTATACTATGTATTATATGTATATACACCGCGTTCTATATTATTATATATTATATACTGTACTGTGCTGCGTACTATACTATGTATTATATGTATATACACCGCGTTCTATATTATTATATATTATATACTGTACTGTGCTGCGTACTATACTATGTATTATATGTATATACACCGCGTTCTATATTATTATATATTATATACTGTACTATGCTGTGTACTATACTATGTATTATATGTATATACCCCGCGTTCTATATTATTATATATTATATACTGTACTGTGCTGCGTACTATACTATGTATTATATGTATACACCGCGTTCTATATTATTATATATTATATACTGTACTGTGCTGCGTACTATACTATGTATTATATGTATATACACCGCGTTCTATATTATTATATATTATATACTGTACTGTGCTGCGTACTATACTATGTATTATATGTATATACACCACGTTCTATATTATTATATATTATATACTGTACTGTGCTGCGTACTATACTATGTATTATATGTATACACCACGTTCTATATTATTATATATTATATACTGTACTGTGCTGCGTACTATACTATGTATTATATGTATATACACCGCGTTCTATATTATTATATATTATATACTGTACTGTGCTGCGTACTATACTATGTATTATATGTATATACACCACGTTCTATATTATTATATATTATATACTGTACTGTGCTGCGTACTATACTATGTATTATATGTATATACACCGCGTTCTATATTATTATATATTATATACTGTACTGTGCTGCGTACTATACTATGTATTATATGTATATACCCCGCGTTCTATATTATTATATATTATATACTGTACTATGCTGCGTACTATACTATGTATTATATGTATATACACCGCGTTCTATATTATTATATATTATATACTGTACTGTGCTGCGTACTATACTATGTATTATATGTATATACCCCGCGTTCTATATTATTATATATTATATACTGTACTGTGCTGCGTACTATACTATGTATATACACCGCGTTCTATATTATTATATATTATATACTGTACTGTGCTGCGTACTATACTATGTATTATATGTATATACACCGCGTTCTATATTATTATATATTATATACTGTACTATGCTGCGTACTATACTATGTATTATATGTATATACACCGCGTTCTATATTATTATATATTATATACTGTACTGTGCTGCGTACTATACTATGTATTATATGTATATACACCACGCTCTATATTATTATATATTATATACTGTACTGTGCTGCGTACTATACTATGTATTATATGTATATACACCACGTTCTATATTATTATATATTATATACTGTACTGTGCTGCGTACTATACTATGTATTATATGTATATACACCGCGTTCTATATTATTATATATTATATACTGTACTGTGCTGCGTACTATACTATGTATTATATGTATATACCCCGCGTTCTATATTATTATATATTATATACTGTACTGTGCTGCGTACTATACTATGTATTATATGTATATACACCACGTTCTATATTATTATATATTATATACTGTACTGTGCTGCGTACTATACTATGTATTATATGTATATACACCGCGTTCTATATTATTATATATTATATACTGTACTGTGCTGCGTACTATACTATGTATTATATGTATATACACCGCGTTCTATATTATTATATATTATATACTGTACTGTGCTGCGTACTATACTATGTATTATATGTATATACACCGCGTTCTATATTATTATATATTATATACTGTACTGTGCTGCGTACTATACTATGTATTATATGTATATACCCCGCGTTCTATATTATTATATATTATATACTGTACTGTGCTGTGTACTATACTATGTATTATATGTATATACCCCGCGTTCTATATTATTATATATTATATACTGTACTGTGCTGCGTACTATACTATGTATTATATGTATATACACCACGTTCTATATTATTATATATTATATACTGTACTGTGCTGCGTACTATACTATGTATTATATGTATATACACCGCGTTCTATATTATTATATATTATATACTGTACTGTGCTGCGTACTATACTATGTATTATATGTATATACACCGCGTTCTATATTATTATATATTATATACTGTACTGTGCTGCGTACTATACTATGTATTATATGTATATACACCACGTTCTATATTATTATATATTATATACTGTACTGTGCTGCGTACTATACTATGTATTATATGTATATACACCACGTTCTATATTATTATATATTATATACTGTACTGTGCTGCGTACTATACTATGTATTATATGTATATACACCGCGTTCTATATTATTATATATTATATACTGTACTGTGCTGCGTACTATACTATGTATTATATGTATACACCGCGTTCTATATTATTATATATTATATACTGTACTGTGCTGCGTACTATACTATGTATTATATGTATATACACCGCGTTCTATATTATTATATATTATATACTGTACTATGCATGCGTACTATACTATGTATTATATGTATATACACCACGTTCTATATTATTATATATTATATACTGTACTATGCTGCGTACTATACTATGTATTATATGTATATACACCGCGTTCTATATTATTATATATTATATACTGTACTGTGCTGCGTACTATACTATGTATTATATGTATATACCCCGCGTTCTATATTATTATATATATATACTGTACTATGCTGCGTACTATACTATGTATTATATGTATATACACCGCGTTCTATATTATTATATATTATATACTGTACTGTGCTGCGTACTATACTATGTATTATATGTATATACACCACGTTCTATATTATTATATATTATATACTGTACTGTGCTGCGTACTATACTATGTATTATATGTATATACACCGCGTTCTATATTATTATATATTATATACTGTACTGTGCTGCGTACTATACTATGTATTATATGTATATACCCCGCGTTCTATATTATTATATATTATATACTGTACTGTGCTGCGTACTATACTATGTATTATATGTATATACACCGCGTTCTATATTATTATATATTATATACTGTACTGTGCTGCGTACTATACTATGTATTATATGTATACACCGCGTTCTATATTATTATATATTATATACTGTACTGTGCTGCGTACTATACTATGTATTATATGTATATACACCGCGTTCTATATTATTATATATTATATACTGTACTATGCTGCGTACTATACTATGTATTATATGTATATACACCACGTTCTATATTATTATATATTATATACTGTACTATGCTGCGTACTATACTATGTATTATATGTATATACACCGCGTTCTATATTATTATATATTATATACTGTACTGTGCTGCGTACTATACTATGTATTATATGTATATACCCCGCGTTCTATATTATTATATATTATATACTGTACTGTGCTGCGTACTATACTATGTATTATATGTATATACACCACGTTCTATATTATTATATATTATATACTGTACTATGCTGCGTACTATACTATGTATTATATGTATATACACCACGTTCTATATTATTATATATTATATACTGTACTGTGCTGCGTACTATACTATGTATTATATGTATATACACCGCGTTCTATATTATTATATATTATATACTGTACTGTGCTGCGTACTATACTATGTATTATATGTATACACCGCGTTCTATATTATTATATATTATATACTGTACTGTGCTGCGTACTATACTATGTATTATATGTATATACACCGCGTTCTATATTATTATATATTATATACTGTACTATGCTGCGTACTATACTATGTATTATATGTATATACACCACGTTCTATATTATTATATATTATATACTGTACTATGCTGCGTACTATACTATGTATTATATGTATATACACCGCGTTCTATATTATTATATATTATATACTGTACTGTGCTGCGTACTATACTATGTATTATATGTATATACCCCGCGTTCTATATTATTATATATTATATACTGTACTGTGCTGCGTACTATACTATGTATTATATGTATATACACCACGTTCTATATTATTATATATTATTTACTGTACTATGCTGCGTACTATACTATGTATTATATGTATATACACCGCGTTCTATATTATTATATATTATATACTGTACTATGCTGCGTACTATACATGTATTATATGTATATACACCGCGTTCTATATTATTATATATTATATACTGTACTGTGCTGCGTACTATACTATGTATTATATGTATATACCCCGCGTTCTATATTATTATATATTATATACTGTACTGTGCTGCGTACTATACTATGTATTATATGTATATACCCC
Organism: Rhinoderma darwinii; assembly: GCF_050947455.1. Classification (NCBI taxonomy): domain Eukaryota; kingdom Metazoa; phylum Chordata; class Amphibia; order Anura; family Rhinodermatidae; genus Rhinoderma; species Rhinoderma darwinii. The sequence continues at coordinate 53,443 of NW_027462464.1, forward strand.
GCGTTCTATATTATTATATATTATATACTGTACTGTGCTGCGTACTATACTATGTATTATATGTATATACACCGCGTTCTATATTATTATATATTATATACTGTACTGTGCTGCGTACTATACTATGTATTATATGTATATACACCGCGTTCTATATTATTATATATTATATACTGTACTGTGCTGCGTACTATACTATGTATTATATGTATATACACCGCGTTCTATATTATTATATATTATATACTGTACTGTGCTGCGTACTATACTATGTATTATATGTATATACACCGCGTTCTATATTATTATATATTATATACTGTACTGTGCTGCGTACTATACTATGTATTATATGTATATACACCGCGTTCTATATTATTATATATTATATACTGTACTATGCTGGGTACTATACTATGTATTATATGTATATACACCGCGTTCTATATTATTATATATTATATACTGTACTATGCTGCGTACTATACTATGTATTATATGTATATACACCGCGTTCTATATTATTATATATTATATACTGTACTGTGCTGCGTACTATACTATGTATTATATGTATATACACCACGTTCTATATTATTATATATTATATACTGTACTGTGCTGCGTACTATACTATGTATTATATGTATATACACCACGTTCTATATTATTATATATTATATACTGTACTGTGCTGCGTACTATACTATGTATTATATGTATATACACCGCGCTCTATATTATTATATATTATATACTGTACTGTGCTGCGTACTATACTATGTATTATATGTATACACCGCGTTCTATATTATTATATATTATATACTGTACTGTGCTGCGTACTATACTATGTATTATATGTATATACCCCGCGTTCTATATTATTATATATTATATACTGTACTGTGCTGCGTACTATACTATGTATTATATGTATATACCCCACGTTCTATATTATTATATATTATATACTGTACTGTGCTGCGTACTATACTATGTATTATATGTATATACCGCGTTCTATATTATTATATATTATATACTGTACTATGCTGCGTACTATACTATGTATTATATGTATATACACCGCGTTCTATATTATTATATATTATATACTGTACTGTGCTGCGTACTATACTATGTATTATATGTATACACCCCGCGTTCTATATTATTATATATTATATACTGTACTGTGCTGCGTACTATACTATGTATTATATGTATATACACCACGTTCTATATTATTATATATTATATACTGTACTGTGCTGTGTACTATACTATGTATTATATGTATATACACCACGTTCTATATTATTATATATTATATACTGTACTGTGCTGCGTACTATACTATGTATTATATGTATATACACCGCGTTCTATATTATTATATATTATATACTGTACTGTGCTGCGTACTATACTATGTATTATATGTATATACACCACGTTCTATATTATTATATATTATATACTGTACTGTGCTGCGTACTATACTATGTATTATATGTATATACACCACGTTCTATATTATTATATATTATATACTGTACTGTGCTGCGTACTATACTATGTATTATATGTATATACCCCGCGTTCTATATTATTATATATTATATACTGTACTGTGCTGCGTACTATACTATGTATTATATGTATATACACCACGTTCTATATTATTATATATTATATACTGTACTATGCTGCGTACTATACTATGTATTATATGTATATACACCGCGCTCTATATTATTATATATTATATACTGTACTGTGCTGCGTACTATACTATGTATTATATGTATATACACCGCGTTCTATATTATTATATATTATATACTGTACTGTGCTGCGTACTATACTATGTATTATATGTATATACCCCGCGCTCTATATTATTATATATTATATACTGTACTATGCTGCGTACTATACTATGTATTATATGTATATACACCGCGTTCTATATTATTATATATTATATACTGTACTGTGCTGCGTACTATACTATGTATTATATGTATATACACCGCGTTCTATATTATTATATATTATATACTGTACTGTGCTGCGTACTATACTATGTATTATATGTATATACACCACGTTCTATATTATTATATATTATATACTGTACTGTGCTGCGTACTATACTATGTATTATATGTATATACCCCGCGTTCTATATTATTATATATTATATACTGTACTGTGCTGCGTACTATACTATGTATTATATGTATATACACCGCGTTCTATATTATTATATATTATATACTGTACTGTGCTGCGTACTATACTATGTATTATATGTATATACACCGCGTTCTATATTATTATATATTATATACTGTACTATGCTGCGTACTATACTATGTATTATATGTATATACACCACGTTCTATATTATTATATATTATATACTGTACTGTGCTGCGTACTATACTATGTATTATATGTATATACCCCGCGTTCTATATTATTATATATTATATACTGTACTGTGCTGTGTACTATACTATGTATTATATGTATATACACCACGTTCTATATTATTATATATTATATACTGTACTATGCTGCGTACTATACTATGTATTATATGTATATACACCACGTTCTATATTATTATATATTATATACTGTACTATGCTGCGTACTATACTATGTATTATATGTATATACACCGCGTTCTATATTATTATATATTATATACTGTACTATGCTGCGTACTATACTATGTATTATATGTATATACCCCGCGTTCTATATTATTATATATTATATACTGTACTGTGCTGCGTACTATACTATGTATTATATGTATATACACCGCGTTCTATATTATTATATATTATATACTGTACTGTGCTGCGTACTATACTATGTATTATATGTATATACACCGCGTTCTATATTATTATATATTATATACTGTACTGTGCTGCGTACTATACTATGTATTATATGTATATACACCGCGTTCTATATTATTATATATTATATACTGTACTATGCTGCGTACTATACTATGTATTATATGTATATACACCGCGTTCTATATTATTATATATTATATACTGTACTGTGCTGCGTACTATACTATGTATTATATGTATATACACCGCGTTCTATATTATTATATATTATATACTGTACTGTGCTGCGTACTATACTATGTATTATATGTATATACACCACGTTCTATATTATTATATATTATATACTGTACTATCCTGCGTACTATACTATGTATTATATGTATATACCCCGCGTTCTATATTATTATATATTATATACTGTACTGTGCTGCGTACTATACTATGTATTATATGTATATACACCGCGTTCTATATTATTATATATTATATACTGTACTGTGCTGCGTACTATACTATGTATTATATGTATATACCCCGCGTTCTATATTATTATATATTATATACTGTACTGTGCTGCGTACTATACTATGTATTATATGTATATACACCACGTTCTATATTATTATATATTATATACTGTACTGTGCTGCGTACTATACTATGTATTATATGTATATACACCGCGCTCTATATTATTATATATTATATACTGTACTGTGCTGTGTACTATACTGTGTATTATATGTATATACACCGCGTTCTATATTATTATATATTATATACTGTACTGTGCTGCGTACTATACTATGTATTATATGTATATACCCCGCGTTCTATATTATTATATATTATATACTGTACTGTGCTGCGTACTATACTATGTATTATATGTATATACCCCGCGTTCTATATTATTATATATTATATACTGTACTGTGCTGCGTACTATACTATGTATTATATGTATATACACCACGTTCTATATTATTATATATTATATACTGTACTGTGCTGCGTACTATACTATGTATTATATGTATATACACCGCGTTCTATATTATTATATATTATATACTGTACTATGCTGCGTACTATACTATGTATTATATGTATATACACCACGTTCTATATTATTATATATTATATACTGTACTGTGCTGCGTACTATACTATGTATTATATGTATATACACCACGTTCTATATTATTATATATTATATACTGTACTGTGCTGCGTACTATACTATGTATTATATGTATATACACCACGTCTATATTATTATATATTATATACTGTACTGTGCTGCGTACTATACTATGTATTATATGTATATACCCCACGTTCTATATTATTATATATTATATACTGTACTGTGCTGCGTACTATACTATGTATTATATGTATATACACCGCGTTCTATATTATTATATATTATATACTGTACTGTGCTGCGTACTATACTATGTATTATATGTATATACCCCGCGTTCTATATTATTATATATTATATACTGTACTGTGCTGCGTACTATACTATGTATTATATGTATATACACCACGTTCTATATTATTATATATTATATACTGTACTATGCTGCGTACTATACTATGTATTATATGTATATACACCGCGTTCTATATTATTATATATTATATACTGTACTGTGCTGCGTACTATACTATGTATTATATGTATATACACCACGTTCTATATTATTATATATTATATACTGTACTGTGCTGCGTACTATACTATGTATTATATGTATACACCACGTTCTATATTATTATATATTATATACTGTACTGTGCTGCGTACTATACTATGTATTATATGTATATACACCACGTTCTATATTATTATATATTATATACTGTACTATGCTGCGTACTATACTATGTATTATATGTATATACACCGCGTTCTATATTATTATATATTATATACTGTACTGTGCTGCGTACTATACTATGTATTATATGTATATACACCGCGTTCTATATTATTATATATTATATACTGTGCTGTGCTGCGTACTATACTATGTATTATATGTATATACACCGCGTTCTATATTATTATATATTATATACTGTACTGTGCTGCGTACTATACTATGTATTATATGTATATACACCGCGTTCTATATTATTTATATTATATACTGTACTGTGCTGCGTACTATACTATGTATTATATGTATATACACCACGCTCTATATTATTATATATTATATACTGTACTGTGCTGCGTACTATACTATGTATTATATGTATATACACCGCGTTCTATATTATTATATATTATATACTGTGCTGTGCTGCGTACTATACTATGTATATATGTATATACACCGCGTTCTATATTATTATATATTATATACTGTGCTGTGCTGCGTACTATACTATGTATTATATGTATATACACCGCGTTCTATATTATTATATATTATATACTGTGCTGTGCTGCGTACTATACTATGTATTATATGTATATACCCCGCGTTCTATATTATTATATATTATATACTGTACTGTGCTGCGTACTA